>NC_079489.1:58875591-59163503 GCF_020520425.1 Spinacia oleracea | reverse complement strand
TTATTATTTATTTATTTATTATTTATTATTATTATTATTATTCTATCATTTATCATTTATCATTTATTATTATTATTATTTATTTTTATTATTTATTATATTTCGGTAATATATTCTGTTAAGTTCAGTTCAGTTCAGTTCAGTTCAGGAGCATTCAGTTCAGTTCAGTTCAGTTAAGTTCAGTTAAGTTCAGTTCAGTTCAGTTCAGTTCAGCTCTAAAGAACAGGGCCTAAGTGTCTTATATATGCTAAGTGTTTACTTAATTGGAATGTATTTAAAGGTTTGATCATGTTTTGTTTTTCTTTATGTGATTAATTGCCTCATAATTCATGATTAAGCATGTACTTGTGCATTGTAATTGTTTGGCTTCACGAACTTAAACTGCTTTCTCTTCTTGGGGGTTGAATTTTGTGGGAACACGTTAGTAAGGCTTTCAAGTTATGTATTTTCAGGATTTAAGAATGTTTCCCTTAAAGTATTCCAACCTAGGACAATTAGAGAAGCTGGATTGTGAAACTCCGCATTTGTATGTTAAGAAGATTGAATTTGCATGCAACTATTTCGCTACACTCAAAGAAATGCCGCATTTGAGAAATAAGGATGTCATTGCCGAAATGATCATTTATTGCTTGCCCCATAGGACACCATGAAATTAAGAACAACTTTCTTGATATGCACTATGAGGATGGGACTCCTAATTGGTATAAGTATGGTACTGGAGATGGTAGATGAAGGTATGACACTGAGGTCATGACCACTATTCTAGAGCTTGCTGAGAAAAGTTATGAGGATTGTAGACTTGTAGAGAGCTTAGGCCTAGATCATGTGGAAGGAGATGATGATATTGAGAATGAATGAGGATGAGAATAAGGATAGTGATGATGATGTTGTTGATATTGAGAATCCTAATCATGTGATCCCTGAACCAACTATTGAGATATCTAGTGGATATGAGGCAGAACCTAAGGCTAATGATGAGGTAAATAGTATGCCACACCAAGATAAGGAAGTTATGGATTAAGATTCTGATCCAAAAGAAGACATGGATGATCCTGAAGATTAAGACTTCACTCCAGAGCACTGCAGAGAAAGAGATGATCGGCGTGACGCCTTTAGAATTTGAGCATTGTAATAGTTTAGTTATTTATTTTCATTGAGTAATAAAGTAGCAAAGCTACTATTTATGATTTAGTAATGATTTATTTATAGTTTTAGTGGAATAAAGTTATTAGTTAAAGTATGTAGAACTCTCTTCATTGAAGTAATAAAAGTGCTTAGATTCTTTTCATTATCTTTAAATTCTATGTTTCAAATTGAAGTTGAGTGATTATTGCAAATGGATTTATTGCTATTTCTTCAATGAAATTCTATATGTATCGTGGTTGAATTTTCTACCACTTAATTTTTGTGATGCGAACAAGTCAAGATGTTGGCCCATGGGTGGCGCCACATCCCCTATAGGTCTGAAATTTTGTTCTTTTGATGCTAATGATTTGGTTTGTTTGATTGAACTATTGCCTTAGTAATGTCATGTCTGACCCAGTCATTAAAGTTAGTCTTTTATTTTATCCAGGAGGAGGAATATGGCTAACCAGGAAATTGCTGATGTGGTTAGACAATTAGCTGAGGTAGTTCAGAACTTAGCACAAGCTAGAAATTATATCCCAGTGCATGATCCGGCTGGGGAAATGTTAAAAAAGATAGCCCAGTGTAAGCCTCCAATGTACCAAGGGGAGTCTGACCCGAGTGTACTGGAAAACTGGCTAAGGGAGTTTGATAAGCGAATTGTGGCTGTGAATTCCTTAGAGAACCTTAGGGTTAATAGTGTTGTGTATTACTTTAAGGGGGAAGCTGACTTATGGTGGAAGAGATGTGAGAATGCCTTGAGAGCTACACCTAACTTTGGATGGAAACCATTTAAGGTTGCTTTAAGGAATAAAATTTTCCCACCATACTTGAAAAAGCAGAAAGCTCAGGAGTTTATTGAACTGAAGATGGAGGGAATGTCTGTGACTGAGTATTATTCTAAGTTCCTAGAACTGTCTAGGTTTGCACCTGAAGTGGTGGCAACAGAAGAGCTTAGGGATCAAAGATTTGAGAGTGGATTGTCAATGGATTTGTAGTTGTTGCTAGCTAGAAAGACCTTTACCTCTCTAGATACTCTGTACGAAAGGCTGCTCATTTGTATGGACTACAGCTGAGGAAGAACAGAGGTAGTGAGAAAAGAAAGGATGATGGAAACCAAAGTCAGGGAGGTAACCAATAAAAATCAGGGAAACTTTAAGTAGAACAAAGGAAATAACAACTTCCAGTTCAAGGGGAACAATGGTGGAAACCACAATAACAATTTCCACAACAACCATGTTAATGGGAACAGTCTGGGAGAAATGGGATGAGGAGCTATGAATGCAAACGCTGTAATACGAATCACCTTGGAAAGGATTGTGATGGTAATCTAGTGACTTGTAGGTTCTGTGAAAAGTTAGGTCATAGAGAATTTGATTGCTATGCTAAGAATGGGAAGCCTAACCAGAACAATCACCAGAATAATTGTCAGAATAACAATGGAACAACCAGAACCTGAATGGGGGAAATGCTAGTAATAGTGGTGGAAATAAGAGGGGTTACCAAGGTGGTAACAACAACAATAGTCAGTATAATGGGAAGTTTGGGGGAAACCATCAGCATAACGGGAACAGAAACAACAATGGGAATGCCATTGGAGGTGGCTACAACAAAGGAGTTGCCCAAGGAAAACTGAATGTGATTACTAGGCAAGAAGCAGAACTTCGTCCGACGTCATAGCCGGTACTTTTTCTATGAACTCCATTTTAGTTAAAGTAATATTTGAATCTGGTGCAACTTATTCGTTTATCTTAGTGAATATTTTGGAGAAATTAGGCTTGAGTGAGCCTAAAAAAATTGAGGTACCCATAGTTATACCAACTGGTAGTATAGTGAAGGGTACAAAAATCCGTAGGAATGTGCATGTGACCATAGCCAAAACCATATTCTTATCTAGCCTAATCGAGTTCGAATTAGGAGGATTAGACATGAGTTTGGGGATGGATTGGTTGGCCATGTTCAAAGCCAAGATTGAATGCGAAAAGCAGAAGGTTCATTTAAGGTCTAGCTTAGGTAAAGTAGTATCCTATCGTCGTTTTGGTAAGCCTAGAAACATAGGAATTATCACGGCAATGGAACTCGTGAAGCTAGTCAATAAAGGGAACCCAGTTTTCTTGTGCAATGTGAGAAACCTCGAACACGTAGCTAAGGATCAACCTGAGGACATTGAAGTAGTGAATGAATTCCTGGATGTCTTTCCAGAAGAGATCCCGGGAATGCCTCCCAATCGACCTATTGATTTTACCATAGATTTAGTACCTGGAAGGCTGGAACTGCACCTATTTCGAAAGCTCCATATCGAATGGCTCCAGCAAAAATGAGTGAGTTAAAAGGTCAACTGGAGGATTTGATAGAGAAGGGTTATATCAGGCCAAGTGCATCGCCATGGAGAGCATCAGTTCTGTTTGTGAAGAAGAAGTATGGAAGTATGAGACTCTGTATAGACTACATGGAACTAAATAAGGTCACAATCAAGAACAAGTATTCTTTGCCTAGGATAGATGACCTGTTTGACCAGTTGAAAGGAGCAGGAATCTTTTCAAAGATCGATTTATGTTCAAGATATTAGCAATTGAGAATCGCTATATTCCCCCGTAATTTATAAAGTTATTAATATATTTTAACGTTTAATTAATTATATTTAAATGAAATTTGTGAATTTTAGTAATAAATATATATATTGGATGTGTATTTAATTTATTTAAATGCATTTCAAATATTTTAATGATTTATGAAATCAAACATTTTTAGAATTATAATTCGAAAATAATTTGAAACATAGAAACAATTCGGTTTTAGAAAATTATTTCTATTCGGGTTCGGACTCGAACACTATTAAAATTAGAAAAACAAACCTAATCGCCCAATTAAAATACCCAAGCCCAAATAAACCCCCAAACCCCAAAAGTTACTCACAATGATTTCTCTCTCCTCTCAAACCCTCATGAACTCACATACTTTTGATTTCTCTCCTTTCACGTGAAACTCACAAAATGTACAAACACACGAACCCTCTCCTCCCTCCTTCTCCAGCCGCACCAGCCACCGTGACCATCGCCGGCGCTGCCCTCCACCGTCGTCCGGTCAGTTCTCCCCTCTCCCTTCTCCTGCTCTTTCGTTTTCCTCCTCTATTTACTTGCTTTTTCTGTTTTGCGTGCGACAGCCACAAGCCGCCGCACCACCGCAACGTCGCCGCCCAGCTTTCATTGTTGCGTCGCCGCGTTCTTCGCCCACACTAGCCAACGCCCTCCTTCTTGTTCTACCTCTCTCTCGCTGGAACTCCTCCTCTTCGTTCTTCCTATCCCGCAAGTTCAAGGCAGTCGCAACCACCACTGTTGCGCCAACAACCAGCCGTGCCTGTTGTGAGGGGGTCGAAAAAGCACGAGGCTAATGCGTGACCTTGTCCCTCGTGGGTGCGACGTTTCTTTTTGTCAAATCAAGTGTAATTGGATTTCCTGTGAGTTTACACCCAATTGACTAGTAATATAGGAGTCGCCATTCAGTTTTTAACGACAATGAGAAAAACTGACAAAACCCGGTTATCGTGACATAAAGGGAGTGCAATTATGTTTGACCACGACGGCCGTAGGTTCCCTTGTGATCCCTGGTGTGGGGATCTCTCAACATACACCCGCAAGGTAGAGATTGAGGGTTCGGGGGACTGTAACTACCGAGAGGAGTACTCGCTCTTCGATAACTCCAGAGGCAGGATATCCTTACTAGCTCAGCATGAATAATTGAAGGGACATGTGTTATTAAACTAATCTGAGTTGATTTTAACAATATGCAACATATAGTACTAGATCGAGCGCGATTATCTGATTTAGATTGTTTTAAGGCACCTAGCATGATAATCCAATTTCCCAAAAATATCATATTTATTAGGCGTGATCGAACAATCAGATTTAGTTAGTTTAACCGTTCATAAAAGGGCGAGGAAAGCAATTAAATCATAGAAAAGAGACACATTACGACGCACCCTTGAGAGGTGCGTCACGGTTCTCAGAAAACTAACCACTTTCACTTTGCTATTTCTCCTTTTATTTAACGAATCTCAAATTATGGGACAGGATACGTTCTGTTCGATTTATGGATCGATTGCGACAGAACGCGTGATCAGTTTTGCAGCGTGAGGCTTAGGCTTAGGGGTTTAGAGTAAATACTCAGAATAATAATTGTGTGTTGTTTTTTTCACGTCGAACTTAGGGCCCTATTTATAGAAAAGAGTTCGTGGAAAGATAGAATTGTAGAACTCTAATCCACGACACGTCCCAGGTATTTTCAGCGCCCAGGGCTGGGCGTCAAAGATTTCGGCGCCCAGCTATGGGCGTTGGAAATAGGGTCCAGGCAATTTCAGCGCCCAGGGCTGGGCGTTGAAATTGATGTTTGGGCCGTTTCTTTGTCAGATTCGGACTCTTTAGAATCCGGAGTGTATGAGACTTAATCGAGTCTTTTAGTGCGTATTAATTTTATGACGGAATGCGTCTGGGCCCGTTACGAACTCTAGGCTCGTTAGGATTTTAATTAATACGTAACTCTTATTTTCGAATCGTATTAGGAATAGGATTCTCTCGCAATTTCTATCTCATTTAGGATTTATGTTGGAGTGCAACACCTAATTCTGACAGGTTTCTATCTTTTATGACTTGCCACTTTTAACAACTACCCATTACGGCAGTTACTATTTTTAGCAGGTTTCCATAAATAGCAGGTTTCTATAAATAGCAGGTTTCGGGTGAAATGAAAAGGGGTGATCGAGATTCGTTATTTTATAGGAGATGCGTTGTCAAGTGGAGATTTATGCTTTCGTCATCGAACCTTCCCTTTCGGGAATGGGGACAAAAGTAGGTGTCTACAGTTAGCCCCCACTTTGACTGAGTCTTGGAGTAAGACGATGGCCAAAGTTTTAGACGGAGTGCGTCGCACAAGCCATGGTGACCTGTTTTTGCGAGGGTCTCACGAGCCCCCGAGTGATAACATTTGACTTAAGGGTCATCACTTGAAGTGTCGAAATATCCCTCACGTGTCATTGGGATTTATCAACGGATAGTATAGAAACTCCCTCACTTTGTCATTGGAAGTATCTAAAGAGGCGTAGAAAACTCCCTCACTTTGTCATTGGGAGTAGCTACTTGATGTTTTCGAAATCAAAGCTATAAAGTGTAATTGGGCCTGGCCAACCCCAATCACGAGGTAAAAATGTTTTTAAAGATTCTCATTTTCAGGACTTGCTAAACGAGAAAACCCCCTTGTTTTTATGGGACGTAAAACGAAGGAAAATCCAGCACATAGTTCTTTTTTGGAAAAACGGAAAACCAATCCTTTGATTTTTTGGAAAAACGGAAAACCAGAAAAAGTTATCGTTGCAGCGACTAAGGACCTGCGCGGTTAGTGACGCAGACCCCGCCCGCTGAAGGTGGGCGAGCCTGTCCGCTGAGGGTGGACGCCCCGTCCGATAGAAATGGACGAATCTGTTTTGATGTTTTGAAAATAAGGACCTACGCGGTTTGTGACGTAGACCCTGCCGGCTGAAGATGGCGAACCTGTCCGCTAAGGGTGGACACCCCGTCCGATAGAAGTGGACGAATCTATTTTGAAATTTGTTTGTGCTTTTTGAAAATAAGGACCTACGTGGTTTGTGACGTAGACTCCGCCGGCTAAAGATGGCGAACCTGTAAACATATATTTTTTTTTGAAGATTCTTTTTCGAAAACTGAGGACCTGCGCGGTTAGTGATGCAGACCCCGCCCGCTGAAGGTGGGCGAGCCTGTTTTTGTTTTTTGAAGAACTTATTTTCTTTCGAGGGATGCTCGGATTTAGTTGCAACCTGAATGTGGGTTGACAACGTGCTTAGACGGACCATTGTCTTGTGGTCATCATTTTTCATGGTTTTGAGCTAGTCTTTACGGCTCAATTTTGCCACTACCTAGTTCCTTGATTAGGGGACCATGTATAAGTATCAACGGCGACCTTTGTCTTGAGGTCGTAAACCGGTTTTATCTTTTGAGACATCCAGACACGGGACTTCGTACAGCGTAGTCTTGCAATATTGTTTTACCTTTGCATAATATATATTTTCTTTCGAGCCCCCAAGCATTCGTGCTTGACGGTCATTTCTTGTCAAAGGGATTCCTTGGGGATACACATTTTGTGATGTCCTTGATCATGTTTGGGATTGTGCTCGTAAGTGCGAGAGATCTTTGAAGTGGTATGCTACTTTGATGAAGTCGTGGAGTGCGACTTTCAGTAAAGAAATCGGCAATTTTCGAGTCGAATGAATATGGCAGGGCCCTATAGAAGTTAGGGCGTTAAAGATTTCGGCGCCCAGCGTTGGGCGCTGAAAATGAATTCTGGTGAGGTTTCTTTATGACACAGTTGGCCTCTTGTTCGTTCGTTCTCTTTTTTCTTTTGAACGCGTTCGTAAATGTTCGATAATTAGAAAAGATGATATGTATGCGCGAACGAGCGTTCATAGAATGGCCGTTGTGTGCGGTCCATTAATCAGTTTGCTTGAATCATTTTTATTTTTATTAATTTTTATTTTTTATTTTTATTTGTTTTTGAGAAACGACTGATTTTGAATAGTTTGCTTAGAAGCTTGATAGGGTTCAGGCCCATTCATGAAGTGGGCTCAAACATCGTGCCCTTTCGATTGTCCAAACATTTGCTTCGAGATTTTTTTATTTTGCTATGGTCGTTTCGTAGCTTGGAGCCCCCAAGTATGCATGTTGGGATGCTTCCTTTTGGCGTACGATTTTTGTAGGTTCTTTCGAGAAAGATGCCTTGGGGTGCCGCTCGTGTAGGTGCGAGCTATCCCTTCCGTGGCAGGTAACATTTTGCTACTTTCAATCCTTAATGTAGAAGTCGTGTGGCTTGCATTTTGAATTTGGGCGATAAGTAGTCTTTGCCTCTTTTACACATGTTCATGGTTGTGCCCGCATTAGCGCAATATGCCTTACTCTCCTTTTTTAGACTTGTATTGTGGGATGGTTAAACTTATGGTGCGACGTAGGCTTGTGTGGCCTAACAACATGTATTAGAACATTTCTCCAGGTGTTGGGATATCATTATTATTTTTTGCATTGGAGTACTTCATCATGCCTCGTTCAGGTGTTCGAACAAGTGTAGCACCTTCCGCGTGGGTATGCACGGCTTATTACTTCGTTCGATGCGAGGATTCATAGATGTTTCTTTCTTATTTTTATATCTGGGCAAAACTTGGCTAGCAGAAAGATTCAGCGCCCAGGCTGAGGCGTTAAAGATATAGGCGCCCAGCTCTGGGGGTTGAAAATGATTTATGGGTATATTTTGACAGTTCTTATCCTTGATTTTTTTCTTTCGCTTTTGCTTTGGAACGAGGTAGACTGTGTAACAGGCGCTTGTAGGGCGAGCATTTTGTGCAGTAGTTTGATCGGAGTTTTGGTGACTCGCGATTTTCAGTTACCCTTGTTAGTGGGGTGACTTTATATATTCTAAGTAGTGCTTAGAATTTGGGAGGGGTTGTAGCCATTCTAAGGTTCGTTTTACACGATTAAAGCTTAGGATTGTGCCCTTATGACATATGTATAGCATTAGGGTCGAGAATTTGCGATAAAATCGTCATTTCGAGCATTTTTGTGGTGTTTTTCTCAAGCCCCCAATTGTAGCTACGGGATTGGCTTGGTGCTATAATGCTTGGCATACGTTTTTATGCATTCATGGTGACATGGATCATGAATAGTTTGAACCAGACTCGTTTAGTGCGAGGTACGTTCGAGTAGTGATCTGCTACTTCTCTTGTAAATGTCGTATTGTGCGACATTTCCATGGTCAAGGTAGTCACATGTTGAAGTGTGCCTTGACCAAAAGCTAGGTGCCTTTCTTTACCCATAATCATATTTAGAAATCTTTTTGACTCACTTGCAACATTGAGATAAATGCATACTTAGATTAAACCAATGACACTTTATTATGTTCGAAGAAGTCTTTGAAAATTATTTGAAATCCGAGTCCTACTGTGTACAATCCGAGGTGTCCTAAGTAGGTTGACTTATAGAAAGGTTCGTACAGGATTACATGAGTGAATCAAAATACTGTTACGATTTTTGGAATGCTGTCTAAGGATTTGCTGGAAGCCAGGGTGCAGGCGTCAAGGTATACTTGTGCCCGTTTGGCATATACTTTAGGCTTTTAGGGCCATCTTTTCCAGAATTGCGGGAATATAAACCGTTTTCAAATTGACTTAGATTTACTTGGTGTATGTCTGCACAAAAGGTCAAGGTATACTCAGTTCTTTCCCTAGCTCTTTCATTTCAATTTTTAGCCCCCAATTGCTATTATGTCTTCCCATTAATGATGCTTTTAGATTTCGATTTTAGATGCCCGTGTCATATGTCTGAGTAGGGTGAGCTTTGGTTAAGTGCCAAGTCCTATTGACAATGTCTGATTTTTTTCAAAGAGGATTAGCAAGCATTCGAATTACCATGAACAGGTGCCCTGAGTTCGAAGGAACGATGGGGTGATGCCGTAGACCAATCCTCTTTATTGCAAGCTTATTGCCTTTACTACTTGTTGGCGATTATGACTGTGTCTAGTGGTGAAAGAAGGTCTTTAAGCGAACGACTATGTCTAGTGGTGAAAGAACGTCTTTAAGTGAGTTAGTTCGCTTTAGGGAGGGTCAAATCGAGTACTTTAGAGGTCATGGAAGCTTGCGCTAGCCCCCATTCAATTGAGGCAAAGCGATCTTTTGAGTCTTGGCTAAGTGCCTAGGAGTGTGAGTGCTCCTTCTGGCAAGGGTACGTGCCCTTATTATTTTTCGATGTGTGCTCGTTTTGGCATCTTGATGACTTGGATTCTTTTTTTGACTTAAATTTTTCTTTCGACTTGGGTTGCAAGTAATTGCATTTCAATAACGGACTCTATTTCTTATTCTTGTTATTCTATAGGCTCTAACAGTTTTGCAAATTGGTTGGACCGAATCATGGATTGCCTACGTATCCGCCTTAAATAGATTTAATTTGGAATCAGGTCTTGCGTAGTTCTTAGCCTAGAAAATGGTTTCTTAGAATGCCGAATTCGATAAGTATGTTCTGAGATGGAAACATATTATTTGAAACGGTAGAATAAGTGAAGTTTATTATTATTTTAATCTGCTGCCTTGCCGTAAGCCAAAAATTTGTTTTATATTTTTTTTGAGTACATGTATTTTTCGGTGGTACGTATATCTGAATACGTGCTGTACCCCTCAAAGTGTTCGTTATTTTTCCGTGCATGTGCGGATAAAATGACGAGCACTTCTGGACAAAATTTGGCGAGCAGAGAGAATCGGCGCCCAAGCTGGGGCGCTAAAGATTTCGGCGCCCAGCTCTGGGCGCTGAAAATGACTTCTGGGCGGATCTGATTTGGTGCGCTAAATGCTTCTTTTTCTTTTTAGACTAACTTTAGAGGCGCTTTGCAAAGTTTCTTTTTTATTATTCACACATTTTTTATTTTTACGTTGAGCGTAGAATGTACTCTTCATTTGTCTCTTTTTTATTTGTGACTCAAGACGGCTTGAAAGATCGGTTGAATGAGATAGGATAAGTTGTATAGGTATTAGTCGAGCATGAGGATTATATCTGCTAGGACTCACAATTTGTAGCCTCAAGCTAGTGTCATGAGTTTACATCGACCAAGGCCAATGAGTAGCATGGGGACGGCTCAAGGGTATATCAACAAGATGTATCCAAACAAGTTATATGGTCATTATGCTAATGGTGGTGTAAGAGCAGGTTTGGGCTTTGGAAATAATGGGTATGCTGCACGTGTCAATGGCCGTACGTGGTTTGCAGTTGATAACAAGTTCAAGAACAAGGGTCGAGGTAATGGTTTCTTGGGTTATGGCAATGAGAACATAGATGGGTTAAATGAGCTGACCAGGGGCCCTAGAGAGAAGGCGTCTAAGAACATAAGGATTGGAAAGGGTAGACATCGTAGAACTTTATGTAGCTTTTGTGGCATGATTTGGATTGGTTGACTCAATTCTTTTTGGGTAAATTCCGAACTTTGGGAGGTACGGGCTAACTCAATTCTTTCCCTTCGTTTACTTGGGTAAATTTCGCACTTTGGGAGGTACGGGCTAAGTACTTCGTGGCTCGCTCTTTTCGCTCTCCCTTTTCTCTTTCTCTTTTTTCTTTTTGCTTGGGATTTCTCCCCAACATAAATCCTTCAATTTTTTTTTATTTGGGCTAAAAGGTAGATGGTTAAGGTCTTTGAGTCACGAGGCGAGACTGAGTGAGCCTCGTTTGGTAGGCCTATAGTGGACCTTTAATTTTAGTAGGCCTAGGGTGGACCTTTAATTTTAGTTGGCCTAGGGTGGACCTTTAAATTATCTTACTTTGCAAGCGTATTTAGTCGTTTCTTAAAATGTGCAAATAGCGTAGATTCAAAATGTTGGTTTTACCTTATTGAAATTTAACGAAAGAATTACATCGAAAATAATTTTTTACAGTTTTCGGGATTTAATTGGAAGTTGTGATTTAGACTCGAACTTTCATTAATTTTTCTGATTATAACCCGTGTATGAATACAAGGAGGTGGCCTAGACTCAAAATAATGACGTGGCGTAAGCCTATAACACTTGACCAAGCGACTCTCAGATTTAGGCTAATTGGACCATACCCTTCGTTGGTTGACACTTTTAGATTTTAACCCTTGGGTGTTCATTTGTCATGCGCCATTTTGCTTAATGTTGGCAAGGTAGTTAGTTGGGGAGATCGAATTTTTATTTTTGCAAGACTAGAATCATTAGTGCGGCTTCCCTCTTAGTGTGTATTGCTTTACCCCAATGGTAGCCTTATGGTATGCCGATTTGGGTATTTTCATGGTTGGTCATGTTACATTCATGGAAAATCTTTTAGTCCGTACTTAGTAGTATTTGAAGGAGTGAGTGACTCGAGAGGACTATGATAGTCGTGACCCAATGTGATCCTAAGCCTTGAGGCCATTAATTTTTCTTTGCCAATGGTATTGACACCTTAGGTTCACTTTGGGGATTGTGCGACTATGGGGGAATGATTTCCCGAATGTGACTGTTTCCATTTTGCAAATACTATAATATATTCTTCTTGTTGGTGAGAGAGTATTGAGGTCGTGGATTCCTAGCAAGGGATGACAATTACATATGGGTGCTTATTGATTTAAATGTTAGGAAGGGAGACTCAATATGGTTTAACCTTTTAACTTGCAGAACGACACCAAGCATTAGGACCGATTCTATGGATAAGACAACTAAGACTTAGGATTTAGATTGTACTTTGGTATAGCCTAGTCTAGACTCGGATTTATTTTTTTATTCGAACATTATTTTTCTTTGAAAACTTCATTTGAACATTGTTTTTTGAATATTTTGCCCATGTGACATTCAAGTTTATTTCGATTAGCGTGCTCGATTTTGGAGCCGAACATCGTCGTCATAGGAGGCCTAACAACGACACAAAGAGTTATTTTATTTTTTACAAGTCGCTTTTAGAATCCAGTGCCTTTTCATACGCCCTCGCAACAATTTTTTTTCGAAAAGTTTTTTTTTTCTACATATATTTTTTTATGCGCGGGCACCGAGGCTGCTGTGCCTGACCAAAAGGCCAGGCAACAACTTCAGCGCCCAGCAGTGGGCGTGAGAAATTTTGGCGCCAAGCCAGGGGCGCTGAAAATGCGTCCCTGACTGGTACTCGTATTCTGTTCGCGTATATTTTTTGTAGATGCGACTTAATTTTGCGTGCTTGCCTAATAACATCCTTTACGCGTTGTGCAGCGTTAGTGGGATTCGTTACGGGCCATCCCGAGCGTCGCTTATTTTTGTGGCGATCGTTCGGGTTTGCGGAACACGTATTTTGGTATAACTCTTTGGCCAATTGGTTTATGAATGTTTGGGCAATTTTTAAGGTCGTTGGTTTGCTAACATTGTTTGTCACACAATCACATATTTTGCTACACATTACTAACATTACATCATGAAGCAATAATAATATGCCATGTAGTTTATGATAGGCTTCTATGGGTAGTTTTTGCGCCTGGCCATGTACCGCTTCTATCGTAGATCCAACACATGCCCCGGTCGAGGTAGTGCCTTCAACAGACGAATTTCGCCCAAGAGGCCAATCACGATGTAAGCCAAGGGGGCATGCACCAATGAGAGAGACCTAATGGGCGAGCGATTGGGTTTGGGACGGGTGTACTACTAGCGAACGTGCCGAGTGGACACCATTCGAAGCGTATGCACCCCCCGGTTGGCGATGGGTATCCTTAGTCCCAACTCCCGAGATGAAACACCAAGGGAGCCAAGATTCGTTATGCGGTTCTGTCCGTTCACATTAATATGCTGATTTTCAGGTCGTCCCAACTTGATGGGGAAATAAACGCGGGGTAGGATCGTTTTACCCTTCGGCTATTTTGATTACCCACGAGCACGAGTATTTCCTTCACTATCCCTAGTGGAGTCGCCACTGTGAGGGGGTCGAAAAAGCACGAGGCTAATGCGTGACCTTGTCCCTCGTGGGTGTGACGTTTCTTTTTGTCAAATCAAGTGTAATTGGATTTCGTGTGAGTTTACACCCAATTGACTAGTAATATAGGAGTCGCCATTCAGTTTTTAACGACAATGAGAAAAACTGACAAAACCCGGTTATCGTGACATAAAGGGAGTGCAATTATGTTTGACCATGACGGCCGTAGGTTCCCTTGTGATCCCTGGTGTGGGGATCTCTCAACATACACCCGCAAGGTAGAGATTGAGGGTTCGGGGGACTGTAACTACCGAGAGGAGTACTCGCTCTTCGATAACTCCAGAGGCAGGATATCCTTACTAGCTCAGCATAAATAATTGAAGGGACATGTGTTATTAAACTAATCTGAGTTGATTTTAACAATATGCAACATATAGTACTAGATCGAGCGCGATTATCTGATTTAGATTGTTTTAAGGGACCTAGCATGATAATCCAATTTCCCAAAAATATCATATTTATTAGGCGTGATCGAACAATCAGATTTAGTTAGTTTAACAGTTCATAAAAGGGCGAGGAAAGCAATTAAATCATAGAAAAGGGACACATTACGACGCACCCTTGAGAGGTGCGTCACGGTTCTTAGAAAACTAACCACTTTGACTTTGCTATTTCTCCTTTTATTTAACGAATCTCAAATTATGGGACAGGATACGTTCTGTTCGATTTATGGATCGATTGCGACAGAACGCGTGATCAGTTTTGCAGCGTGAGGCTTAGGCTTAGGGGTTTAGAGTCAATACTCAGAATAATAATTGTGTGTTGTTTTTTTCGCGTCGAACTTAGGGCCCTATTTATAGAAAAGAGTTCGTGGAAAGATAGAATTGTAGAACTCTAATCCACGAGGAATTAGTAGAGAACACGTCCCAGGTATTTTCAGCGCCCAGGGCTGGGCGTCAAAGATTTCGGCGCCCAGCTATGGGCGTTGGAAATAGGGTCCAGGCAATTTCAGCGCCCAGGGCTGGGCGTTGAAATTGATGTTTGGGCCGTTTCTTTGTCAGATTCGGACTCTTTAGAATCCGGAGTGTATGAGACTTAATCGAGTCTTTTAGTGCGTATTAATTTTATGACGGAATGCGTCTGGGCCCGTTACGAACTCTAGGCTCGTTAGGATTTTAATTAATACGTAACTCTTATTTTCGAATCGTATTAGGAATAGGATTCTCTCGCAATTTCTATCTCATTTAGGATTTATGTTGGAGTGCAACACCTAATTCTGACAGGTTTCTATCTTTTATGACTTGCCACTTTTAACAACTACCCATTACGGCAGTTACTATTTTTAACAGGTTTCCATAAATAGCAGGTTTCTATAAATAGCAGGTTTCGGGTGAAATGAAAAGGGGTGATCGAGATTCGTTATTTTATAGGAGATGCGTTGTCAAGTGGAGATTTATGCTTTAATCATCGAACCTTCCCTTTCGGGAATGGGGACAAAAGTAGGTGTCTACACCTGTCAGCCGCCGACTGTGCTCTGCTGCCGTTGTCTCTGAGCGCCGACCAACCACCCTTCTGTCTCTCTTTTTGTTTAATTCTTAAACCCTTAACCTAATTTATGTTTTAATTTTGTTTTATTAATTTAATTTATGTTTTGTTGAATTACATTTATAGTTTTTATGATTTAATTAGAATGTTCAGATTTATATATTATGTTTAAATAATAAATTTAATTTTCAGATTATATAAATGCATTGAAATAATAATTTTTAATTATTTAAAGATTGAATTTTAAGTCTTTAATGGTTTTAAATCATGGTAGGATAATTAGGGATTATTAAATTTATTGTTTCGATGTTGTAGGAATGTAAGTTGGTCTTGGCGAAGTTTTTAAATGAGTTTATATTGCTGAAAATTTAAAGTATGATGTTTTTTAAGAGTTTTCAACGAATTTCAATCATTAATTCAATAATTATGATGCCAGGAAATCAAATTTTGAAGTTTTGATATTGGGAAGGTTCTAAATATGTTTAGGATGTATTCAGAATGCTTTATTATATTTGTGAAAGATTAGAGGTTGATTGGGAATCTTTGTTGGTTGTTTCAGGGAGAATTCCTTATAAGCGACTTTTGAAAGTGTTAAAGTGGCCTATCAGTTTGTTTACACAAGGTACGTACATACCCGTGTGCTTAGGGATGTGTGCTTATGTTGAAACCATGTTGAATATGTCTTTGAACTTGGTTATGTTATGTCTTTGAACTTGGTTATGTTATGTCTTGGTTATGTTGAAATTTACATGTGTAATGTTGTTGGATGAACGTGTTGAACATGGATTTTATTATGAGAATTATAACATATTAGCATGGATGTTTGATGCAAGCATGTTGGTTCATTATATTATATTATATATATTGGTTGAGATCGATTGATCGTTGTTCCCTTTTATCATTTCACTACTTTATGAGGGTCGAGGACCTTGTTTAGTAAGTTGAAACTTTATACCCATATAAAGGGGTTAGTCATTGTTAAAGGAAATGTTGAATTAATTGGAATGAGTCCTTGATTGATAATTTTGTGATCGTTTACTTAATTCTAAGATAAAAACAATTGTGAATACTTGTTGATTACGTGATTTATGTGATTGATGAGTTATAACAAAGTATTAGTTGGTAAATCATGCAAAGTGAAACTGAATAGCAATAGCTTTAGACTATGCACGTCTGAAGTGACGGACAAATAGGAGTTTGGGTTCATGGTGGCAGCCCATGGCCTTTTTTGGGACCGGATTAATCACCGTGTTTTATTTTATTCAAAAGTTCCTCGATATCGCAGGTCACTGAGGTTACGGAGTCGCGCCCGTACCTCGTCTTCCTTAATGAAGACTTCTGGTTGGACAACTCGGTCCATTGACTATTTCAATTAAAATAATATTAATGTTATAAAAGTCTAGTCCTGTCTAGTCCAGTCTAGTCTAGTCTAGTCAAGTGTGGTCTTCAAGTTAATATGTTTTGGTTGTCCTTACTTATGTTTTATTAGTGTCATGTTAGGATTGTTCGTTTAATAGAATCATGTTAGGATTATTATTGATTTAGTATGTAGTACGTACTCAGCTTTGCTGATTACGTGCTTTGTTTGTGTGTGTTGATCATGGCTATTGGCTGAGTGAATGTCACACCACTGGGATCTTGCACCAACACCTGTCTTTGCACTGGCTTTGTTACATCAACCTCAATGAGCAATCTTGCAAAGGATACCCTCAATTGCTTTGAGGTACATTCATCTGCAAAGAGTGGAACACCAATAACACTTCCAATTCTACTCAATGAGTCTGAACCCCAACAGTTCAGAGGTAGGTTAGGCAACCTAACCCACAAAGGAATCACCCTCAAGATTTCCTCCTGGAAATTGAATTTTGCAGCCCATGGCTTCACAATCACTTGTCTATTGAAGAAGGAATATGGCCCTGCCATCAGAACAACATCTCTATCTTTCTTAGAGCTAAATTGAAAAATAAAGTAACCTTCATCATGAAGGAACACTTTAGGTGTTGCAATATTAACCCACTCTTTAGCTATGAATCTAATAACAGCACCAATCGATGGCTTGTTCCCCACAACATACATGACAATTGAACAATCCCACAAATTCGTCATTTTGTCCAGATCTATTTTATCAAGCAGTGCAACTGGTTTTCCATCTAAAATGGTAGGAGAAATGAAAGAGAGAGATGTACCCTTTGCAGTAAGTGGGGGGTTTGCCCCAGTGACAATATTAGCCCAAGTTTGATGTGGTTCCTTGCTCACAGGTTCAACATACAAAGAATCTTCATGATGTACGACATGCTCTGTTTCTCCATCTTCATTTTGGGGAATAAAACCACTCCTATGAATACTCCATGAACCTTCACAGTTCTCTAGGATGTCCTCGTCGTCATTGCTACTATTCCACCTTGCAGTCACACCCTTCCTTGCAGTCGAAGAAACCGCAACATTCTCCACCATTAATGGCGGACGAACATGAGAGATCTGGGAAACAGGAGAGGGTTGACGAACAACATAGTGGTAAGCTTTTATCACCTCCATTAATTCCGGCGACGGCGGCCCATTGCTTGGGTGCGGTGGAACCGGCCTATCCAGTAGAGGATCTGTCATCTCATTCCTTTCGAAACTGGGTATCACCGTTCTCTTCTGATTCTGGTTTTGAGGTCGCGAAATCTTCTCCAATGGTGGTTTCGAGTGAGCCTCGTGTATGGATGAAGCCTCAGTTGTCTGCGTCTTCTTCTTCCTCGGCATTGCGAAAGTGCGCACGTTAGCAAAGATACCTTAACATGCACCCCCCCATGGCTAGAGAGAAGCTGTAATCCACTTTTTGTAATTTTGTTTAGTTTTCGCTTAATTAATAATTTAAATTTCAGATTATATGATTGGATTGAAATAAGAATTTTAATTATTTAAAGCATGAATTTCAAGGTTTTTATAGTTTTAAAATCATAGTAGGATGATTATAAATTATGAAAGTTGTTACTTTGATGATTTTTAAGCATGTTGGATATATTTTGGAGTAGTTTGAAACTATTTTATATTGCTAGAAATTGTAAATTGCGTGTTATATTGGGATTTGTGATAATTCTTGATCGTTAGTAAAGTAATCACTATGCTAGGAGATTTAGTAATTAAGTTTGGACATTGAGGAACGTTCTAAATATGTTTAGGATGTATTTAGAATACTTGATTATTGCTGTGAATTATTGGAAGTTGATTGGGAACCTTTATTGGTTGTTTTAGGCGGAGAATTCTCTGTAGGCGACTTTTGAAAGTGTTAAAGTGGCCTATCAATTTGTTTACACAAGGTACGTACATACCTTTGTGCTTGGAGATGTGTGTTATTATTGAAACCATGTTTAAATTGTCGATGAACTTGGTTATGTTGAAATTTACATGTTTAATATTGTTGAAATGAACATGTTGAACATATATTTCGTTATGAGAATTATAACATGTTAGTATGGATGTTTGATGCAAACATGTTGGTTGGGAACACTAGACTATTCTATATATGTTGGTTTGGATCGATCGATCTTTGTTCCCTTTTTAGCTTTTCACTACTTTATGAGGACTGTGGACCTTGTTTAGTAAGTTGAAACCTTATACCCATATACAAGGGTTGATCATGGTTAAAGGAAAGGTTGGATTAATTGGAATGAGTTCTTGATTTAATTCCAAGATAAAAACAGTTGTGAATAATTGTTGATGGTTGAGTCATAACAAAGTATTAATCTGTAAATCATGTACAGTGAAACTGAGTAGCAATAGCTTTAGACTGTGCACGTCTGACGTGACGGACAATCAGGAGTTGGGATCATAGGTCGCCTATGGCTTTTTCTGGGGCCGGATTGATCACCGGTTCTATTTCAGTCAAAAGTTCCTCGATATCGCAGGTCATAGGGGTTACAGAGTCGCGCCCGTACCTCGTCTTCCTTAGTGAAGGCTTCTAGTAGCAACTCGGTCCATTGACTATTTCAATTAAAATAATGTTAATGATACAAAGGTTTAGTTCAGTCAAATATAGTCTTCAAATCAATATGTTTTGGTTATCCTTACTTATGTTTTATTAGTATCATGTTATGGTTGTTCGTTTAGTAGAATCATGTTAGGATTATTATTAATTTAGTATGTAGTACTCAGCTTTGCTGATTACGTGCTTTGTTTGTGTGTGTTGATCATGGCTATGAATTATTGATCCTGTGATGACCCATTTTGGTGAGCAGTCTCTAAGGATCAATAAGCGTTGTCCATTTACAGGTTTGAAGATAATGCATCATTGGGATCGGGCTTAGAGAGCTTGTATTTATTTTGTTTTGCTAAGTGACTTGGGTTTGTTAAATTGGACTTTAAACTTGTCATACTATTTAAACTTGTATTGGGAACATGATTCGTTGAATTAGAAATATCCAGAATTATTCCCTGAGATGAGTTACGAGGGCGTAATTCGTTTTCTTTAAGGGGGGTAGAATTCGATAGAAATTCGCGCTTTTTACCTATTTTTATGGCAATTTTATGCTCATTTTTAGCAACTTATACATGTTGATGCAAGTAAATAGATTCCCCGCATAAGAAAAAGGTGTTCGTGAATATGACAAGCAACTTAAAGTTAGCAAAAGAGTGCACATGAATGGCACAAGTATTTCTCAAGTAAGAATGAATTAAAGACTTTCGAAAAAATGTGTGAGTTCTTGTGTCAAGTTTCGGGACGAAACTTCTTTTAAGAGGGATAGATTGTAATCCCCCGTATATTTATAAAGTTTATTAATATAGTTTTACGTATAATTAATTATATTTAAATTATATTGGTTAATTTTAGTAATAAATATACATATTTAATGTATATGTATTTATTCAAATGCATTTTAAATATTTTAAGAATTTATGAAATCAAAAATAATTTTTGAATTTTACGTTCAAAAGAATTCGAATTATGAAAACACGTTTGATTGGATTTGGAAAAAAAAAATCCTAACCATTTTTGGATTCAAACAACCTCAATCCTAATGCTAGCCCAATAGGTGAAGCCCAAATAATTAACACCCAAAATTTTACTCTCTTCTCTTTCAATTCACGTAAAAAGCAAAAAAAACAAGAAACCTCAAAACCCTCCTTCCCTCCTATTCCTTCACGTGAACCAGGAACCAGGAAAACCTTGATTCCCCTTCACGTGAACTCGCAAATGCCGCCACCAGCCACCATCCCTGCACGACGCCGGCGTTCTGCCACCCTTTACCGCCGGTAATCCTTCTTCTCCTTCTCTCTCTTTTTCGTTCTCCTAAACTCTTTGGTTTCGGTTTCTTGCACACCCATTAATCGTTGTGCTTTGTTTCTTTTTTCGCTCAGCCGCCGCACCACCGCAGTGTCGCCGCCCAGATATCATCGATGCGCCGCCGCGTTCTTCGGCCACACCAATCAACGTCCTCCTTGTTCTCCCTCTTGCTCGTCGGAACTCTTCTCCGTTCTTCCTATTCCGCAAACAGAAGTCAGTCGCGGCTACCACCGCTGCCCCACCAGCCAGCGTGCCCTGTCCACCACCGACTGCGCCTTGCTGCCGCCATCCCTGACCGCGCGGCCAGCCACTCTTCATTCTCTGTAGGCGGAGAATTCTCTGTAGGCGACTTTTGAAAGTGTTAAAGTGGCCTATCAATTTGTTTACACAAGGTACGTACATACCTGTGTGCTTGGAGATGTGTGTTATTATTGAAACCATGTTTAAATTGTCGATGAACTTGGTTATGTTGAAATTTACATGTTTAATATTGTTGGATGAACATGTTGAACATATATTTCCTTATGAGAATTATAACATGTTAGTATGGATGATTGATTCAAACATGTTGGTTGGGAACACTAGATTATTTTTTATATATTGGTTTAGATCGATGGATCGTTGTTCGCTTTTAGCTTTTCACTACTTTATGAGGGCCGAGGACCTTGTTTAGTAAGTTGAAACCTTATACCCATATAGAGGGGTTGATCATTGTTAAAGGAAAGGTTGAATTAATTGGAATGCGTTTCTTGATTTAATTCCAAGATAAAAACAGTTGTGAATAATTGTTGATTGTATGACTTATGTGATTGTTGAGTCATAACAAAGTATTAATCTGTAAATCATGTAAATTGAAACTGAGTAGCAATAGCTTTAGACTATGCACGTCTGAAGTGACAGACAATCAGGAGTTGGGGTCATAGGTCGCCTATGGCTTTTTCTGGGGTCGGATTGATCACCGGTTCTATTTCAGTCAAAAGTTCCTCGATATCGCAGGTATTGGGGTTACGGAGTCGCGCCCGTACCTCGTCTTCCTTAGTGAAGGCTTCTAGTAGAAACTCGGTCCATTGACTATTTCAATTAAAATAATGTTAATGATACAAAGGTTTAGTTCATTCAAATATAGTCTTTAAATCAATATGTTTTGGTTATCCTTACTTATGTTTTATTAGTATCATGTTATGGTTGTTCGTTTAATAGAATCATGTTAGGATTATTATTGTTTTAGTATGTAGTACTCAGCTTTGCTGATTACATGCTTTGTTTGTGTGTGTTGATCATGGCTATGCCTTATTGATCCTATGATGACCCATTTTGGTGAGCAGTCTCTAAGGATCAATAAGCGTTGTCCATCTACAGGTTTGAAGATGATGCATCATTGGGATCGGGATTAGAGAGCTTGTATTTATTTTGTTTTGCTAAGTGACTTGGGTTTGTTAAATTGGACTTTAAACTTGTCGTACTATTTACATTTCCTTATTTTCGTTGATTGGTTTTTGGGATTAAATCTGTAATCGATTATTTATAAACCTAAAGTTAGTTTTATGTTTTCCGCTGCAAAATTCTGAATAAGCCGTTACGTTTTCACACGGGCGATAATACTTTGATAATTCTCCATAGTTATATTTATGAAAAAGGGTTATTTTAAAAAAGGAGATTTGTCGGGGTGTTACAAAATTCATTGACGTGTTTCCGAGTGAAATTGCGAGTATGTCACCTGCTAGAGCCTTTGAGTTCACCGTAGAGTTAAATCCTGAAACGACACCTATATCTAAGGCACCGTATAGAACGACACCTCCTGAAATGAGCAAATTGAAGACACAGTTGCAAGAGTTGTTTGGATATAGGGTATATTAGGCCTAGTGCATCACCATAGGGAGCTCCTGTGTTTTTTTGTTAAGGGGAAAGATAAGAGTATGGAATTGTGCATCGATTTTAGGGAACTAAACAATGTCACCATCAAGAACAAGTATCCTTTACCTAGGATAGATGGCCGATTTGACCAATTGAATGGCGAGAGTGTGTTCTCGAAGATTGATTTGTGTTCGAAGTATAACCAATTGAGGATAGCTAATAAGGATATACCTAAGACATCAATAAGACTCGTTATGGTTATTCTGGGTTTACAGTAACGCCTTTTGGGTTAACCAATGCACCTGCCATAATTATGGATTTGATGTTTCTATGAATTTATAAATAAGTTCGTTGTTGTATTTATTGATGATATCCTGATTTATTCAAATAATGAAAAGAGCATTGAAAACTTGAGGATTATATTGGAGACACTTATAAAGAATCAATGGTATGCCAAATTCTCTAAGAGTGAGTTTCGTTTGGAGAAAATAGCATTTTGGGGTCACTACGTGAGATCCAAGCCGTGAGTGAGTGACCTATTCCAAGAACGTGTTCGATATCTGAAATTTTCTAGGCCTAGATGACTGTTATAGGAGGTTGTGAAAGACTTTTCGAAGAGAGCAAAACCTATGACCAACTTGTTGAAAAAGGAATCGAAATTCGAGTGGAGTGAGAAATGTGAGGAAGCTTTCTAGATTTTAAAAGTGTGCTTGACCTCTGCACCTAGTGTCGCGTCAATTGAAACCTTATGAAAATAAGTACCCTATCCATGACCTAAAGATAACTTTTATTGTGTTCTCTTTGAGGATTTGGAGACATTAACTTTATGGAGCAACATGTAAGATCCTTACCGACCATAATAGTCTGAAATTTTAGCAAAAAGGTCCAGTGAATCTTGGGGACGACATCGAAAATGAGTACTGCTTTCCACCCTGCAACCGATAGACAGACTGAGATTACTAACGGAATATATGTTGAGAGCTTGTGCTATTGACTTTAAGGGTAATTGGGAAGACCACCTAGATTCGATTGAATTTCTTGCAACAATAGTTACTATGCGAGCTTTAAGATGGCACCTTTTGAGGCATTGTATGGAATGAAGTGCAGAAATCCCACTTGTTATGATTTTCGTGAAAATATTGTATTGGGACAAAATTCGTCGAAGGAGAAATATCTAGAGTTATTCCCTGAGATGAGTTACGAGGGCGTAACTCGTTTTCTTTAAGGGGGGTAGAATGTGATAGAAATTCGTGCTTTTTACCTATTTATATGGCAATTTTATGCATTTTATGCTCATTTTTAGCAACTTATACATGTTGATGCAAAGTAAATAGATTCTCCGCATAAGAGAAAGGAGTTCCTAGGTAACACTAGCAACTTTAAGTTGGCAAAAGAGTGCATGTGAGTGGCATAAGTACTTTTCTAGCAAGAATGAGTTAAAGACTTTTGAAAAATGTGTGAGTTCTCGTGTCAAGTTTCGGGACGAAACTTCTTTTAAGAGGGGTAGATTGTAATCCCCGTAAATTTATAAAGTTATTAATATATTTTAACGTTTAATTAATTATATTTAAATAAAATTTGTGAATTTTAGTAATAAATATATATATTGAATGTATATTTATTTTATTTAAATGCATTTCAAATATATTAATGATTTATGAAATCAAACTTTTTTAGAATCATAATTCGAAAACCATTTGAAACATAGAAACAATTCGGTTTTAGAAAAGTATTTCTATTCGGGTTCGGACTCGAACAATATTAAAATTAGAAAAAGAATCATAATTCTAGCCCAATTAAAATACCCAAGCCCAAATGAATTACCCCAAACCCCAAAAGTTACTCACAATGATTTCTCTCTCCTCTCAAACCCTCATGAACTCACATACTTTTAATTTCTCTCCTTTCATGTGAAACTCACAAAACGTACAAACTCACGAACCCTCTCCTCCCTCCTTCTCCAGCCGCACCAGCCACCGTGACCGTTGCAGGCGCTGCCCTCCTCCGTCGTTCGGTCAGTTCTCCCCTCTCCCTTCTCCTCCTCTTTCGTTTTCCTCCTCTCTTTACTTACTTTTCCTGTTTTGCGTGCGACAGCCACCAGCCGCCGCACCACCTCAGCGTCGCCGCCCAGCTTTCATTGTTGCGCCGCCGCGTTCTTTGCCCACACCAGCCAACGGCCTCCTTCTTGTTCTCCCTCTCGCTCGCCGGAACTCCTCCTCTTCGTTCTTCCTATCCTGCTGTAGACACCTAATTTGTGTCTCCCCTCTGGGATGATGACGATACCATTATCCTTACTAGGTGATTGGAATAACTCCAGGCGGAAATCCCAATTGCTAAGAATATTTCCAAATTCAAAATCCAAAATCCAATTCCCGAAGCCGTTCCCCTCCCGGAACTTGGTACAAACTACCACTTTCAAAGTCCAATTTCAAAATCCAAGTACAATTTCATCTAGTAGACCATCCCATTGGTTTTACTAGGCCTTTTCAACTCAAAATCATATAAGGCAAGTCAAATTCGGGCGCCGACCCACAAAACCGAGCATGTCGGGCCCCGTCCCGTGCAACCAGAATTCAAAACCCGGGAAAGGCTTATTTTTAGACGCAAAATAATGCCTTAACCTCCAAGCAAACACAAAACGCCAAGCCTAGTACTATTCGTACAAAGGTACAACACTACAAGACGAAACAAGGACGGAGCCCGCGTCCTTGTTTTTGCGGCATTCACGCCACGTCACCAGCGCCCAGCGCTGGCTCGGCGTGCTGCGCTGGCGTCTTGCACCCATCCCTCCTATAAATACCCCTCATTTTCAGCATCAAAAGGAGGGAAAAAACAGAATACAACGTCGTAATACCGACATTACACCTCAAAATACAAATAAAAAACCATTCAAAACACATACAAAATCTCTAATTCAAAAGAAATTGGGAGCTCTTGCCTAAACCTAAATAGGTAAATCCGAATCCCACTCTAATCAATTATGTTGTTTTGATTTCAAAATGATTAGCAAGTTGGTATTTTTGTTATTAAAATGCCACTTGCAACAATCATACATGTTTTTAAAAAATCAAAACTTTTCAAAACACAAATATGCAAACTTTCAAGATTCAAGGATGTTCAAAGTTGTTTACAATCACTTCTTTGAACTAGAATCACTTTCAAGCATGGAGTAATCAAAGATGACACCTTTTAATCCTTAAAGGTTTAGTCTTTTGAGATTCAAAACTCCATTTTTCAATATACATGTTCAAGTTTTCAAATTTCAAGACCCCACCATGTTTAGGGTTGTTCATGGCTACTTCTCTAAACTAGGGTCCTTTCAAGTTCAAGCATTTTCAAGTTCAAAACTTCAATATTCAAGATTTCAAATTCAATACTTCAATATTCAAGTTTTCAAGTTCAAGTTCAATATGCAAAATCTAGGATATTTGGGTTGAGCAATGCAATTTCAAGTTGAGATTTTTGGCTTTGAATTCGTGTCGGGCGCACTTATTTTTAAGGAGCCGCTTGGCGTTCGAATCTCATGTGCCCAAGTACAAGTTTCAATTATGCACCATTCTATATTGCAATTTCAATTATGCACCTTTCAATTCCGCAATTTCAATATCGCACCTTTCAATTCCGCAATTTCAATACCGCAATTTCAATTCCGCACCTTTACTTGCCTAGTCCATTTCTAGGCAATGTGGACCTACTCCCTAGTCCATCTCTAGGGGTCTTGTATTTACTAATTCCGCACTTTATTTAGTATTGTGATGTTGCTTTATTGCTTTCATCACCGCACATGCTAAATATAACAAAATACAAGGTTACATCACGCTTAACAAAGATAATTTCTTGGACAAACCGGCCTTAGGTTCCTTTAAATCAATCATTAAAGCAAAGCGACCACCATACAATTAGAGATTCTATCTGCTCTAAATTCAAACCCACATAGTCTAATCTAGGGTATATTTTCGAAAAAATGTTGTGCCAACGTACTTGAATATTTATAAAGCTCGGGGAATAAGCATTTCGTTCCCGTGCCCGGATCTCACCCATCCGTTTCGAGGATTCAAAGCCTTATCCAAAATAGAGTCAATTGCGGTCTTTCCAAACGAGACTTTAAACTATGTCTGGTGGCGACTCCTTCGAGGTACAATGTAACACCATAATAATTCCTTGCTTTTATAAAACCATTTTCCAACTTAAAAAAAAGGAATTACTAAAGTATTACCGCCACCGTGATAACGGTTAAGGCTATTACCAGAATTACGCAGCGGAATTAAATGTCAACTATTTTTTAAAAAACATAATTAATGAAATATTGAGGCCTCCTACAATTTGGAACCATAATGGCCCAAAACCCAAAACATAAATAGTTTCAAACATTTCAAACATAATTAAAGTATTATTAAATAGTTCAAAATACGAAAACATGCAACTCTCTCGATCATCCCAAGCCACATGATTCCGATCTACCAACCTGCTATTTTATTCTACTCCCCATCAATTCAAGTGCAAATGATAGATCATCATAGGGTCATTAAGGCAAAGGCCATGACCAGAAACACACAAAGCACGTAGTCAGCAAAAGTTGAGTACTTACAAGCATAGGGTGAATGAAACTAAAACATGCATCACTGACTAAGTACTAATCAACATGCAAAAGCCATATAATAATAAACAATCAATCATGAATACAAGACTCGACTCTTGACTCGAATCTTGACTCACAATTTAATTAGAATAAGCTTCGAACGGGCCAAAAGAATATTCCACAAAAGGAAAGGTGATGGGAGCCAACCATACACCAAATAATAAATGATAAAATCTGGCCATACCGAGGGTCGGGCCATACCGACGGAATTCCTGCGCATAATATAAATGAAACAACGTCTTGTATCATTAGTAGGAGTACGAGCTTTCCGGCAAGACTCCCCCCATTGTTCATACTCAAGGTATATACGTTCCAAGAGTTTTGAAGCTTGTTCTGGTTGCACTTTACGTTTATTAATATTTTATTAAAGGCGAACTCAAGACTCACCAACATGCACACATACAATTAATAAACAACAAACAAAACAATCTTATTTTTTTTTGGTAAGCAAGCAATATAATTAATACCAAACAAAGGTCAATACAACCTAGCCTACTCAAACCGAGCAAGCAACACTACTAACTGCCACAGCAGCCAACACAACAACTAGCAGCTAACAAACTAGCAACACACAACTACACATCAGTTTACAAACTGAGAAACCAACTACTGTCACTCCTGCTCACTTTCTGACTCATGACTACTGTAATCCTAGCTCTCACAATTTGCTTCAAACTCCCCATTACAGAATGCACTTTTGGCACAGAATGTTCCCAGAAGCTTTGATTTCTGCTTTTCCAGATCAGGTAAACCAAAGCTGCCACCTGTTAGGTTATGATTCATATGACAGTTCATAAATCATGCGGAAAAACCATAAAGCCAGGAAACATATTATTTACACATAATCATTTAGCATAGTTTAGATGCATACTCTTTGTTGCGTGCCTTCCCTAGCTGCGCCCGAACCGAACAAGAACAAGTCTTTAGGACTCCAAGTGTCGTCCCTCCGTAGATAGTCCACAGCACGTCCGGATCCGCCTTAAGATTGACCAACTAGAATCGCCCTTAAGGTTCTAATATTTTCGGTTAGGTAGGCAAGAATATTGGCTGATTTTTCTGCTTAAAAATCTTAGTTTTGAATACTTAAAACTTGTGTATAAATAATGACCCCTAGGCCTTTATTTATAGAGTTATGGAAAAGGAATCGTAATCCTAGTAGGATACAAATTAATTGAAATTAGAATCCTACATGAATTCTATTTAATTAATTTATCCAATTAGGAATAGAAATTTAATCATACACTGACTCTTGTAGATTTAGGAATCACGCATGAGCACAAACTCACACACACACGGCAGCCACAAGGGCTGCCCATGCGCGTGCGAGCAGCAGCCCACGCAGCACGGCCCACGCATCCGTGGCCTTGGCGCGCGCTGGGCCTGCCTTGCGGTAGGCCTGGGCGCTGCCTTGGCTGGGCTTGTGGCGCGCGTGCTTGCTGGGCGATGGCCCGGCTTCGTGCTGGGCCTTCGTCCGGCAGGCCTCGTCCGATGCTAATTCGTACGATATGCTTCCGATTAAATTTCCAGTTCCGGAATTTATTTCCGATACGAACAATATTTAATATTTCCGATTCCGGAATTAATTTCCGTTTCGAACAAATATTTAATATTTCCGTTTCCGGAATTATTTTCCGATTCCGGTAATATTTCCGATTCTGACAATATTTCCGTTTCCGGCAATATTTCCGATTCTGGTAATATTTCCATTTCCAATAATATTTTCCGATACGTACCATGTTTCCGTTTCCGGCAACATCTACGACTTGGATAATATTCATATTTCCGATACGATCCATATTTCCGTTTCCGGCAATATCATCGTTTCCGGAGTATTCATTTCTTGCCTGTGACGATCTTAGCTCCCACTGAAACCAAGATCCGTCGGTTCCGAATATTCATAGATGGAGTATTTAATGCCATTAAATACTTGATCCGTTTACGTACTATTTGTGTGACCCTACGGGTTCAGTCAAGAGTAAGCTGTGGATTAATATCATTAATTCCACTTGAACTGAAGCGGCCTCTAGCTAGGCATTCAGCTCACTTGATCTCACTGAATTATTAACTTGTTAATTAATACTGAACCGCATTTATTAGACTTAACATAGAATGCATACTTGGACCAAGGGCATTATTTCCTTCAGTCTCCCACTTGTCCTTAGGGACAAGTGTGCATTTCCTAATTCCTTTGTCGCTCGATGCTTGCTCTTGAACATAAGGTAAGAGTTGTCATCCTTATTATGTCCAGAGGTGTTCCTCGGTTTCAGAGTTCAACTGATCAAATAAACAGATAATCATAGCCTATGATTCATCCGAGCACGGCCATGCATTTCACAGTTTCTAGCTCTCCGAGTGGCCTTGTACAACTTTTAAGCATCTCTTCCCGATTTATGGGAGGACAATCCCAATCTTGCGATCTTGAGATTAGAATTCGTTTGATAGGTGATTACCTGAGCGTTGCCTTTATAGCCTCCTTTTACGGTGCGACGGTTGGTCAACGTCAAAGCAACCAGTTCTCAAACAAGTAATCTCAAATCACTCAGGTATTGAGGATTTAGTGTCTAATAATTTAATGAAATTTACTTATGACAGACTTTCATCTCTTACAGTAAAGTTTCATAGGTCTTGTCCGATACTAGTCTTCCCAAAGTAAGTATCTATGCAAATGATTATGACATTGCCATGTCCACATAGTTCAAGAAACAGAACTACTAGTCATCTTGCATTCTAATCGTCTAACGTTTTCTATGCGTCCAATTTTATAGAAAACTCCGATTAGGGACCATTTTCAACCTTTGACATTCAAGTTCACTTGATAGACATTTCTTAGTCACAGGACTGGTCCTGACAGTCTATCTTGAATATGTCGTCAAGTTGAAGGGACTCATCATTTAATAAACCACAAATTAAATGGAAAAATGAATTCCTTTCATTTATTGTGAATGATTAACCAATAATGTTTTACAAAGATTTAAACTCTAAAACATTAAACAGAGACATCAAAGCCATTCTCCAATATGCTTGATTCCCATAGCTGCAGTGTGCGAGTTGTGCTTCGCTTGCGGCAGAGGTTTAGTTAATGGATCTGATATGTTGTCATCAGTTCCAATTTTGCTTATCTCGACTTCTTTTCTTTCAACGAACTCTCGTAGAAGGTGAAATCTACGAAGTACATGCTTGACTCTCTGGTGGTGTCTAGGCTCTTTTGCCTGTGCAATAGCTCCGTTATTATCACAATACAGGGCTATTGGTCCTTTAATGGAGGGGACTACACCAAGTTCTCCTATGAACTTCCTTAGCCATATAGCTTCCTTTGCTGCTTCATGTGCAGCAATGTACTCCGCTTCAGTTGTAGAATCCGCAATGGTGCTTTGCTTAGCACTTTTCCAGCTTACTGCTCCTCCGTTGAGGCAGAAGACAAACCCAGACTGTGATCTGAAATCATCTTTGTCGGTTTGGAAACTTGCGTCCGTATAGCCTTTAACAATTAATTCATCATCTCCACCATAGACCAGGAAGTCATCTTTGTGCCTTTTCAGGTACTTCAGAATATTCTTGGCAGCAGTCCAATGCGCCTCTCCTGGGTCTGACTGGTATCTGCTCGTAGCACTGAGTGCGTACGCAACATCCGGGCGTGTACATATCATAGCATACATTATTGAACCAATCAATGATGCATATGGAATCCCATTCATTCGTCTACGCTCATCAAGTGTTTTTGAGCACTGAGTCTTGCTTAGAGTCATTCCATGAGACATGGGTAGGTAGCCTCGCTTGGAGTCCGCCATCTTGAACCTATCAAGCACCTTATTGATATAAGTGCTTTGACTAAGTCCAATCATCTTTTTAGATCTATCTCTGTAAATCTTGATGCCCAATATGTACTGTGCTTCTCCTAGATCCTTCATCGAAAAACATTTCCCAAGCCAAATCTTGACAGAGTTCAACATAGGAATGTCATTTCCGATAAGCAATATGTCGTCGACATATAATACTAGGAAAGCAATTTTGCTCCCACTGACCTTCTTGTATACACAAGATTCGTCCGCGTTCTTGATGAAACCAAAGTCACTGACTGCTTCATCAAAACGTATATTCCAGCTCCTGGATGCCTGCTTCAATCCGTAGATTGACTTCTTTAGCTTGCATACCTTTTTAGCATTCTTTGGATCCTCAAAACCTTCAGGATGTGTCATAAACACAGTTTCTGTTAAAACGCCGTTTAAGAAAGCAGTTTTGACATCCATCTGCCATATTTCGTAATCGTAATATGCAGCGATTGCTAACATTATTCGAATAGACTTTAGCATTGCAACTGGTGAAAAGGTTTCATCGTAATCCACACCGTGGACTTGCCTGTAACCTTTTGCAACCAATCTAGCTTTGAAAACTTCAAGTTTCCCATCCTTGTCCTTTTTCAGTTTGAAAACCCATTTGCTTCCAATGGCTTGGTAGCCATCTGGCAAATCGACCAAATCCCATACTTGGTTTTCAGACATGGAGTCTAATTCAGATTGCATGGCTTCTTGCCATTGCTTGGAGCTAGGGCTCGTCATAGCTTGCTTGTAAGTCGCAGGTTCATCACTTTCAAGTAATAGAACGTCATAGCTCTCGTTCGTCAAAATACCTAAGTACCTTTCCGGTTGAGATCTATATCTTTGCGATCTACGCGGGGTAACATTTCTAGATTGACCATGATTCTCACCAGATTCTTCTAAAGATCTCTGAGTTTCATCTTGAATGTCATCTTGAGCATTCTCTAGAGTTTGTTGTTCGACTCGAATTTCTTCGAGGTCTACTTTTCTCCCACTTGTCATTTTGGAAATGTGATCCTTCTCCAAAAAGACACCATCTCGAGCAACAAACACTTTGTTCTCAGATGTATTGTAGAAGTAATACCCCTTTGTTTCCTTTGGATAGCCCACAAGGATACATTTGTCAGATTTTGGATGAAGTTTGTCTGAAATTAATCGTTTGACGTATACTTCACATCCCCAAATCTTAAGAAAAGACACATTTGGAGGCTTTCCAAACCATAATTCGTATGGAGTCTTTTCGACAGCTTTAGACGGAGCTCTATTTATAGTGAGTGCAGCTGTATTTAGTGCATGTCCCCAAAATTCTAATGGAAGTTCGGCCTGACCCATCATTGACCTGACCATGTCTAGCAAGGTTCTGTTCCTCCGTTCTGACACACCATTCCATTGTGGTGTTCCAGGAGGAGTCAATTCTGATAGAATTCCACATTCTTTCAGATGGTCATCAAATTCATAGCTCAGATATTCACCGCCTCTATCAGACCGCAGTGCCTTGATCTTCTTGCCTAATTGATTCTCTACTTCACTCTGAAATTCCTTGAATTTGTCAAAGGATTCAGACTTATGCTTCATTAGGTAGACATAACCATACCTACTGAAGTCATCAGTGAAAGTGATAAAGTAGCTGAAACCACCTCTAGCATTTGTACTCATTGGTCCACATACATATGTATGGATTAAACCCAATAGTTCATTTGCTCTTTCTCCAACTTTAGAGAAAGGTTGCTTTGTCATTTTGCCAAGTAAACACGATTCGCATTTACCATAATCCTCTAAGTCAAATGGTTCTAGAATTCCTTCCCTTTGAAGTCTTTCTAAGCGTTTCAAGTTTATATGGCCTAATCGACAATGCCACAGATAGGTGAGATCTGAATCATCCTTTTTGGCCTTTTTGGTATTTATGTTATATACTTGTTTGTCGTGATCTAATAAATAAAGTCCATTGACTAATCTAGCAGATCCATAAAACATCTCTTTAAAATAAAACGAACAACTATTGTCTTTTATTATAAAGGAAAATCCCTTAGCATCTAAGCAAGAAACTGAAATGATGTTTTTAGTAAGACTTGGAACATGGAAACATTCTTCCAGTTCCAAAACTAGCCCGGAGGGCAACGACAAATAGTAAGTTCCTACAGCTAATGCAGCAATCCGTGCTCCATTTCCCACTCGTAGGTCGACTTCACCCTTGCTTAACTTTCTACTTCTTCTTAGTCCCTGTGGATTGGAACATAAGTGTGAGCCACAACCTGTATCTAATACCCAAGAAGTTGAATTAGCAAGTATACAGTCTATAACAAAATACCTGAAGATGGAACGACTGTTCCGTTCTTCTGATCTTCCTTTAGCTTCAAGCAATCTCTCTTCCAATGCCCCTTCTTCTTGCAGTAGAAGCATTCGGATTCAGAAGTGGGTTGACTGACCTTCCTCTTTGCAGATTTGGCGCCAGTTTGCTTAGTTGGGCTGGCCTTGTTGCCACCTTTCTTAGCATTCCTCTTCTTTCCAGATTTCTTGAACTTGCCCCCACGCACCATAAGCACATCCTGCTTATCACTTTTGAGCGTCTTTTCAGCGGTCTTCAGCATACCGTGAAGCTCAGTGAGCGTTTTGTCCAGACTATTCATACTGTAGTTCAGTTTGAACTGATCATACCCGCTATGAAGAGAATGGAGGATGGTGTCTATAGCCATTTCCTGAGAAAATTGCTGATCCAGCCGACTCATATTCTCAATGAGTCCAATCATTTTGAGAACATGTGGACTTACGGGCTCGCCTTTCTTAAGCTTGGTCTCAAGAATTTGCCTATGAGTCTCGAATCTTTCGACTCGAGCCAGATCTTGGAACATGTTCTTCAACTCACTGATGATTGTGTAAGCATCTGAGTTGATGAACGTTTTCTGCAGATCCGCACTCATGGTGGCGAGCATTAGACATTTCACATCCTTGTTGGCATCAATCCAACGATTGAGGGCTGCCTGAGTGACCCCGTCGCCTGGAGCTTCGGGCATCGCCTCATCTAGGACATACTCCTTTTCTTCCTGCATAAGAACTATTTGCAAGTTCCTTTGCCAGTCAAGGAAGTTTTTCCCGTTCAACTTCTCCTTTTCGAGAATTGATCGAATGTTGAATGAATTGTTGTTTGCCATATTAAAAACTACAATTGAAAAGAATAAACAAATAAATAACCATTCACAGTTTCTCTTAATAAACTTAAATTCTAGCATTCATGCATAATTCAATGTTTATTAAGCATTTTATTCAAGTTATGTGTTCCGGCAGGTGTGAATAAAATGATTCCAAGATCCTAAAATCATTGAAGAACTAAGCACAGTTTGTCGACTTAATCCTAGAACATCTTAGGTAAGCAAAAGCCTTTTGCTAATAGTCTAGAAACTATTCTTGGTTGATAGGTACGTCTAAGAACTTATTAGGTAAACCTATCGAATTTGCCACGACATAAAAGGACTCCTTACTTATATCGTTGAGTTTCACCAAAACTAACATGTACTCACAATTATTTGTGTACCTTGCCCCTTTAGGACCAATAAGTAACACCTCGCTGAGCGAAAACTATTACTAGATTGATGTAAAGGATATCCAAGCAAGTGTATATTTTGGCATGGCACCTTTTAACTCAATTTTTAAGTTTGGAACTTTAGGCTCTTACTATGTTGGTTAGATTTTAAGTGAACTAAAATCCTTAATCATGCAACATAATCAAGCTTTTGATCTCATGCATTTTAAGACATATTTAAAGCAATAAATAACTTAAAACATGCATAAGATATTTGTGATCTAGTATGGCCCGACTTCATCTTGAAGCTTTGACTTCAAAGTCCGTCTTGAAAATCTCCGTGGGAGGCACCATTTTCTTCAAATAGGATAAGCTATAACTAATTACAACTATTTGATGGTTCGCAGACCATATTTGAATTGAAAAATAACTTTGGTACTTTAGACCAATTACATTCAAATTAATGGTACGCAGACCATATTTTCTATCCTATTTGGGCCATACTAGTCACTTCATAACCTGCAAAACAGTACATATACAATATATACCATTCACCCATTCATTATCATGAATGGCCCACATAGCTGGTTAGTAAAACACATTATGCATCACGTAAACATTTGCAGCAATTAATCAAGGGCACCAATAATCTACCAATTATTCAGTCCTTATTAATTCTAATCAAGTTGTTTTAACCTTAAGGATTTGTAGACCTAATCAAGAGTTTATGACTAAAAAGCGCTCCCACTTAAACCAATAAATTCATATGCTTTACCAATTTTAAACATAAAAATGTATTTCTAGTCCAACCGGAAACATACAAATTTAATTAAAATTTAAAGCTCATATCAATTTATGATTGAATCCAAAAATTTAATTTAATTTCAGTCGTATTTAAATTAATTCATGATTTTAATTTTAGTAAAATAATTAGAATAAATAACATTTATTATAATTATAATATTCAAAATTAAAATCCAAGAAAATAATTCAAATTATTAATTTTAAAATCAATTAAAATTACGTGAACTGAAATTTTCAAATTAAACATTCAAAACGATCTAATCGTAACGCAAACACCCTACGCTGGGCGCGCGACATCGCTCGCTGGGCGCGCGACATCGCTTGCTGCGCGCGCGAGCCATCGCTCGCTGGCGCGAGCCATCGCTCGCTGGGGCGCGACATCGCTCGCTGGGCGGGCGACATCGCGCGCTGTGCGCGCGAGTAATGCTGGGCGCAGCGCTCGTGGCACGCGAGCTTGCGCTCGCTGCGCGCGAGGCTGCGCGCTCTTGTGCGAGGCAGCGCGCGTTGTGGCGCAGCTCGCTTGCTGCCCACACGCGACTGCCTTGGCTCGCCCTTCGCCCATGCCCATTCGTTCATTGCTCGTGGCACACGACACAAGGCAGGGCTGCTGCCTTGTGCTCGTGCACTACGCCCTTGCTCATTGCATTCGTGCCGCACGGGCGACGAGCTCCCTTGCTCGTCGTCGCATGCCCGCATTATACAACACCCCTTAAGGGTAACACGAAGCGTCCATTGCTTCGTGCGTGCAAGTTATATGAACGAATCGCATAAAAATTTAAAATTTATATTTAAAATTAATGACAAATTAATAAATATTATTAATTTCATAATTTTAGGGCGAAAAAATCGAAAATTTATTATCCAATTGATTTCCGATTGTTATGGATTCAAGTCTAGGTCATAAAAATTTAAAATTTATCGTAAATTTACAATTTTTATGGTGGTTTTTAATCATAGGTTTCTAATTAAATTACAATTAATTATGAAAATCAAATTAATTCTAAATTATTCTAATTTTCAACAAATTAATCATAATTACAAATTAGATTGCATAATTAACAAGACTAGGCATTCAAACTTGTTAAACATATGCAGTAGGTCAATCAAAAATTCAAGATTTATCAACAAGAATCGCAAATATTTAATTTAACATCTTAAATTTACGAAATTTTGCATTCGAAAAACTAAAACCTTCGAAAAGTCATAGTTACGCTTCGAATTTGAGAATTCTGGGTTCGGCAGAAAAATACTGTTTTTGTCAAAATTTTAGAATGCCTTTTACATGCGGAATTGACACAAAAATCACTCGATTTGGATGAGTAACGAAGAAACTGCCGAAAAACTGCGTACGTATAATTAAATAAACGCAATTTGCAATTAATTAACAATTACGAAAATTAATCACCCCTTTTAATTCTTGCAAATTTGTAATATTTAACCATGTTCATGCAATTTAGATTATGAAAATAATAAGGGGCTCGTGATACCACTGTTAGGTTATGATTCATATGACAGTTCATAAATCATGCGGAAAAACCATAAAGCCAGGAAACATATTATTTACACATAATCATTTAGCATAGTTTAGATGCATACTCTTTGTTGCGTGCCTTCCCTAGCTGCGCCCGAACCGAACAAGAACAAGTCTTTAGGACTCCAAGTGTCGTCCCTCCGTAGATAGTCCACAGCACGTCCGGATCCGCCTTAAGATTGACCAACTAGAATCGCCCTTAAGGTTCTAATATTTTCGGTTAGGTAGGCAAGAATATTGGCTGATTTTTCTGCTTAAAAATCTTAGTTTTGAATACTTAAAACTTGTGTATAAATAATGACCCCTAGGCCTTTATTTATAGAGTTATGGAAAAGGAATCGTAATCCTAGTAGGATACGAATTAATTGAAATTAGAATCCTACATGAATTCTATTTAATTAATTTATCCAATTAGGAATAGAAATTTAATCATACACTGACTCTTGTAGATTTAGGAATCACGCATGAGCACAAACTCACACACACACGGCAGCCACAAGGGCTGCCCATGCGCGTGCGAGCAGCAGCCCACGCAGCACGGCCCACGCATCCGTGGCCTTGGCGCGCGCTGGGCCTGCCTTGCGGTAGGCCTGGGCGCTGCCTTGGCTGGGCTTGTGGCGCGCGTGCTTGCTGGGCGATGGCCCGGCTTCGTGCTGGGCCTTCGTCCGGCAGGCCTCGTCCGATGCTAATTCGTACGATATGCTTCCGATTAAATTTCCAGTTCCGGAATTTATTTCCGATACGAACAATATTTAATATTTCCGATTCCGGAATTAATTTCCGTTTCGAACAAATATTTAATATTTCCGTTTCCGGAATTATTTTCCGATTCCGGTAATATTTCCGATTCTGACAATATTTCCGTTTCCGGCAATATTTCCGATTCTGGTAATATTTCCATTTCCAATAATATTTTCCGATACGTACCATGTTTCCGTTTCCGGCAACATCTACGACTTGGATAATATTCATATTTCCGATACGATCCATATTTCCGTTTCCGGCAATATCATCGTTTCCGGAGTATTCATTTCTTGCCTGTGACGATCTTAGCTCCCACTGAAACCAAGATCCGTCGGTTCCGAATATTCATAGATGGAGTATTTAATGCCATTAAATACTTGATCCGTTTACGTACTATTTGTGTGACCCTACGGGTTCAGTCAAGAGTAAGCTGTGGATTAATATCATTAATTCCACTTGAACTGAAGCGGCCTCTAGCTAGGCATTCAGCTCACTTGATCTCACTGAATTATTAACTTGTTAATTAATACTGAACCGCATTTATTAGACTTAACATAGAATGCATACTTGGACCAAGGGCATTATTTCCTTCACCACCCCTGCATAGCATACTTGAGTTCTGAATTTAGAAAGTCTCTTCCTTTTAATACCACAGATTACATTTTGCAAGCTTGTACTAGTAATCTGAATGCCAAGCCATTCAGTAAGCCCTCGTAGACACAACAGACTATAGTGACAGTTGAAAAGTAGATGCTCATGAACTTCATCACCTTGTTTGCAAATTAAACATCCTGCAGAAGTACTAATCCCCAATTTTGCTAGAGTAGCTGTAGTCTGCAGTCTACCATGCATAGCCAGCCAACAAATAAACTTGTGTTTTGGCACATTCAATCTGTTCCAGACCACCTTATCCCACTGAATATGAGGTTTATCACCAGTTAGCTTACCATATACCTGCTTCACAGAATAATGTGTCATGTTTTTAAGATCATTCTGAGAATACACTTGCTTCAACTGATCCCTTGTTGCACAAATTCTTCTCCAATACCAACTTGCAGAAGCATTAGGTTGGTACTCCCACCAATCCCCATCTTTGAGATACACTGAATTAATCCACTTAATCCATATGTTATCCTGCTTATTGGTGATAGCCCACACATATTTCCCCATGCTAGCTATGTTTCAAGTGAGCACATCCCTAAACCCTAAACCACCCTCCTGCTTAGGAGAGCAAACCTTTTCCCAAGCTATGTTACTTGGCCTGCTACTGTATGCTTGTCCACTCCATAAAAAAGCCCTACATATTCTTGTGATATCATGGAGTACACTCTTAGGAAGAATGTAAACTTGAGCCCAATACATATGCAGGCTCAACAGGACTCAATTGATTAGCTGCATTCTTGTAGTGTAGGAAAGATTCCTAGTGCTCCACATTTTAATCCTTGCTGTCATTTTATCCACTAAAACATCACATTGGCCTGCAGAAATCTTTTTAGAACGAATAGGTACCCCTAGATACTTGAAAGGCAGAACACTCCTAACAAATTCAGAAGCTTCCACCACTCTTGTCACATCAGTATCAGCCATGCCATGACAATAAACAGCAGATTTACTTTTATTAGCCAACAACCCAAATGACTTTGAAAACAGGGAAAAAGCTTGAAGGAGGGAATAAATGGAAGGATAATCCCCTTTACAGCACAAGATGAGGTCATCAGCAAAACAAAGATGGGTGAGTTTAAGATCTTTACACCTGGGATGGTATTGAAATTGAGGCAACTCAGTCAACTTATGCAGAATTCTGGATAGATATTCCATGCATATAAAAAACAACAGTGGTGACATAGGGTCACCTTGTCTCAACCCTCTCTTTGACTTAAAGAAACCATGCATGGATCCATTAATCATAAGAGAAAACATGGGAGTTGTGACACAAGTCATCACCAGCTTCACAAATTTACCAGGGAAACCTAAAGTCTCCAACATCTCTTGAAGAAAACACCAATCAACTGTATCATAAGCCTTCTGTAAATCAACTTTCAACAAACAACTTGGCTTAACTGACTTCCTTCCATAATGTCTAACCAGATCCTGAATTACCATGATATTATGGACAATGTACCTTCCATGCACAAACCCTCCTTGATTCTCAAGAATCAAGTCTGGTAACACTTGTCTTAACCTCCCACATAGCACCTTAGTGACACACTTATACAGGGTATTGCAACATGAAATAGGCCTAAACTCACTCACATTTTTTGGACACTTTGTTTTTGGAATTAAGGTAATTACTGTGTGATTAATCTCCTTTAAGAGTTTACCACTATTCAGAACATCAAGCACATCATTAATTACCTCATCACCTACAATATGCCAAGCATCTTTGTAGAAAAATGATCCAAAGCCATCTGGACCAGGAGCTTTAGTACCTGGAATAGAAAATAAGGCATTCTTCACTTCTTCTTTAGTGTAATCAGCAGTAAGAATTGTTCTATGTTGATCTGTAATCACAAGGCCATTCAACACAATCTCCTTAAACACAGGCTTCCTGTCAACTTGATTGGTGCCAAGCAGCTTCATATAATATTCTAGGAAAGCACCAGAAACTGTATCAGTTGTATCTTGTCATTTCCCATGCATATCATGAATGCTGTAAACCTGATTCTGCACATTTCTGGTCTTGATACTCTTATGAAATAATGCAGTGTTTTCATCTCCAGCTTTAATCCAATCTAGCTTGGCTTTTTGTTTTAAGAAATCCATGTACACCTGATGATGCCTTTTATACTCCTTAATTGCTTGTAATTCCAATTCAGCTAACTCTAAATCAGTAGGATTAGAGTGCATAGCTTTCTGAGCCTCCATCGGTAATTGGTGAGCTTTAATATCAGCAGCTTGGATATCAGTGAAACCAGTTTTATTAAGCTCCTTCAAAGCAGATTTAATCTTCTTTAATTTAGAAACTAGCACATACATCTTGCTTCCAGTAATCTGTTCACTCTATACATCTTGAATGATGCCATTAAAAGTTGGAGTTGTCTTCCACATTGTGAAGTATCTGAATGGCTTCCTTCCACTTGCAACCCTTGGATACATAGTGAGAAGTCCAGGGGAGTGATCAAACCCACCTTCACTCATAAAACACACCTCTGCATCCTTATAAACATTCTGCCAAGCTGGATTAGCCAACACTCTATCCAGTTTAGAGAACACTCTAGCACTACCCTGCTGTTTATTATTCCAGGTGAACATATTCCCCACACACTTCACATCCTCCATACAACAATCATGCATACACTCATTAATATCAGCAATTTCAGCTTTCCTCATAGGAGCACCAATTCTTTCCTCACTAGTCATGACACAGTTGAAATCACCACACATGATCCAAGGTTCCTGTGTGTTCAGACTCTTTAAATCCCTCCATAGCTCCAATCTCTGCCTACTCTCATTGAAAGCATACACAAAGGTACAATAAAATCCATCTTTACCACTCATAGGGATGACATGGCAATGAATGAATTGAGCTGTAACAGCTAGAATACTCACAGTAAAACTGCTTGGTCTACAAGCAACTACAATCCTGCCACCTTTATGGAAACTAACATTCCCAGTAAAACACCAGTTTGTAAACACTCTTTGATAAAGTTTACCAAGATTGGTACCCTTCACCTTGTGTTCAAGGAGCCCAACCAACCCAATATCAAACTGCTGGATGAACCTTCTCACTTCATCCTGTTTTCTATTTGAGTTGATGCCCCTTACATTCCAACTGAGCACTCTATCCATGAGACAGTGAAGGGTGCCCCCTTCCACTGAAACCTCCTCCCTGTCTTACACTCACTTCTCCACCTGGCACAGTATCAGCATTCTCAGTTATGCCCTCATTCTGCAGAATATCAAAGGGGTTTGTAACATGTGTTGGCTCCACAGAATCCACTCTAACCCTAATAGGCCTCAATGCTCTTTGAAATCCCTCTTGATCCACCTCAATAACTGGTTTCACAACTTGTTGAGGTTGTGCATCCCCTTGCTTCTGTTTCTGAACCCATACTTTCCTGCTTTTACCCTGCCTACAATCTGTTTTAACATGCCCCACCATATTGCATTTAGCACATAAGGTTGGTTTCCACTCATACCTCAATTCTACCTTAATCTTCTCTCCATGTTCATTCATGAAATATATGTGATCAGGTAAGGATTCTGCCATTGGGACTTCAACCATTACTCTAGAAAACTGGATTTTATCCCTACAGGTTGTAGCATAATCTCTCTTTATAGGTTTCCCTAATTGACTCACAATCTTGAATATGACTTTCTCACTCCAGTATTTAAAATTCAGCTTCAAATGAATCCAAATTGGAACAACCTGCACCACCTCCTTTTCCATATCAACATCCTGATCCCAAGGTTTCACAATCAATGGCTTACTATCAAAAAAATAATGACCCTTAAGCACCTTATCTCTCGATTCCATGGATAAAAATCTCACCAGATACACTCCCTTTTTTACCAACACCACCTTATCCACTTTTAGACTACCCCAAATCCTCCTAATAAAACCCTCCACCACATTAATTGGGGGATTGGCACCCACAATATAGCATACAACAGCAGAGTTCCAAAAATCAATCTCACTTTGAATATAATCCAATTCAATCTGAACTGGTGCAATAATATCCTCAGCTAACACAGATTCCTCATCAAAATTATTATCAACTACTATTTCATCATCAAAAGGCTGTAAAATAGGAACAGAGATCATACCCACATCGACATTAGAACGAGCACCTGAGCGAGCTTGACTATGCAATCCATGTATGACCTCCATGAACTCATTAAAAGAATGTCGAACCTCCGATTGAACTTGAAGCTGCCTCAACGACGATTTTGGAGTGAGAACCTCATTCTCCAATCCAAAATTGATCGCCTCTACTCCCAATACTTAATCCAACGAGCGCGTTTTAAGAGCTTGCGAATCTGAAGAAGGTCCTTGAGGTTTTCCAGTTCCATTTCCATGCTTGTTTACCTGAGATTTTGCACCAGTTTTCCTTGCCATGGCGTCAGCGCACAATAGGCTATCATGCACCGAGAGAAAACTTGGAGAGAAAGTTTCTCAGGTTTTCAAATGTTAACAATCTTATTTTAAATGCTTTAGGACTTGTGATCAACAAGGAAAGACACTTGTGATATTACTACCATGTTCCTCCTCACCAAGGTGAGACTCCACATCATGCACATTAACATGAGGGTTGTGCCCTTGCACGAAAAATCCTAATTCATTTCATACATAATATTCCCAACTGAACCCTACATGTGCGGTGGCTTACGTGAGCTAACCCTTCACATGTGGTAAAATAAATAGTACAACGAAGTACGAATAATTGGCTCAAAGTATGCTAGACATCCCGTACAATAGCATACAAATAAATAATTCATCCCTTGCATGTGAAATAAACCATACATGCATAAACATTGAACAACATGATTGACAATGAAATCCATACTCATAATAATTCCAACATGCTTGTTCAACAATTAATCCAATAAATCCAACATCACAAATCACATGCTCGTTCACCAAAAATAAACATGGTTCCACATAATGTAATTCACATCATCAACAATCACGTAATGTCATTGAAAAAAGGTGTGGTCGCCCTAGACTTGTACGTACCTTGAATACCTAAGCGTAGGGGCCACTTTGCAATAACGAGCACTCAACTAGAAATCACCTCCTATCATCAAAATAATGAAACTTAAATTATTTCCATGTTCATTAAATTTCCAGCAACTTTATAAAATTTAAAACCTCCTTTAGACTTTAGAATTCAATCGTTTTTCAATAATAAAAACGTCTCAATTTGCAAAATCAATCCCTAGTACGAAAACATACTTTTTCCGCCTTTAAAATCAATAAAAATCGACACTTTAAACCTTTATTCAAATCTGAAAAATATAATTGATTATCATAATTAAAATCATCACCTAATTATGCTAATTAATTGACTCATTAGGTCTAGGTTAAAACCCTAACTTGAAAATCCCAATAACACTAGTTTATCATCATAAAAATCAATGCTTTATTCAATAAACAAATCTGAAAATTTATCCTTTAATAATTAAAACAAGCCTAATGAATCACAACACGCAAATCCTCAAACCACGGTATTCATAACCGGTTCCCAGCATTTTAATTACTCAAAACAATATTAATATAATAATTTAAAATACGGAATTTAAATAGAATAGGTAAGGAAGAAGAGAATTATACCAATCCGGCCTATAGCACGGAACAACCACGAATTAATGTGATTGGGCGAAAAGAGATTGGAAAACGAACACGAACAACACCGCACACACACACGCACGACTTGTGTGCGGGTGCGCGCAGCGTCGAAGGGGCGAGGCAGCAGCAACAGGCGCGAGCGAGAGGTGGGCGCGCGCGCTGGGCGCGAAGGAGAGAGCGAGAGTGTGGGTGCAGCACTGTGCGCGAGGGCATGAGCGAGAGAGAGCGAGGGTGTGGTGTGCGATGCACACGAAGCAACAACACAACAACACAGCACCAGCAGCTATGCGTGCTGGCTGGGCGGGCTGCGAGAAAAAAGGGGAGGGCGAGAGTGTGTGTGGGCGAGAGGCGGGCGAGCACGAGGGCTCGAGGGAACGAGGCCGTGCGGGTGCCGAGCAAAGAGAGAGGAGAGGGAGTTGGAGTGAGGGGCAAGAAAAACAAAAGAGGGTTTATGAATTTTAGGGGCTCATTTAATGATGGGGTAGTCCTATTTATAGGCTCCCTAATCCCTTGATGGGCTAGGCTTAGGAGATTTGAGTTGGGCCTAGGAAATAAATGATTTGGGCTAGCTTAGGATTTAAATTAAACTCTTTTGATTGGGCTCGTTTAGTAAAACAAATTGGACTTTTTATTTAAAACCCGAAGCTTTAAAAATCATTTGCAACTCATTTAATTTCCCGACTAAAGAATTAAATTCGTTTCGTAATTAATTAAAATAATAAATATTCTAATTAATTAAAATACATTAAATAAAATGCATTTAAATATTATTTAAATGTTAATAAATCGTAAAATTCTTTATAAATATAATCAAATATACTTATAAATATTATAAAAATACGAGGTATTACAGTCTACCCTCCTTAAAAGAAGTTTCGTCCCGAAATTTGGGTTCGGAAATCAAAATTCAACTCAAAACTTGAGACTTTTTGAGACTTTCAATACGTTCATTTACAAAAAATTTAAGTTGCTGTACTCTTTACATGATTAACAGGACAATAATAAGTGCAAATTCAATAGAAAGCACAAAATTGAGCATAAAATAGGGGAAAACAAGGTAAAAAGCGCGAAATTCTACCGCACTCTACCCCCCTTAAAAGACACGAGTTACGACCCCGTAACTCAACTAACCTCGGGAAAAAGCTCGGGATATTTCTTTCTCATTTCGTCCTCCGCTTCCCAAGTGGCTTCCTCAGATTCTTGATTAGACCACAACACTTTGACAATTTTCACATCTTTAGTACGCGTACTACGCACTTTGCTATCAAGGATTTTGACAGGTCTTTCCTCAAAGGTTAGACTTTGGTCTAATTCTATGGTCTCCGGTGGCAACACATGCGATTTATCCGGGATATATTTCCTTAACTGAGATATGTGGAACACATTATGCACTCTATGCAAGTCCATAGGCAAGGCTAGTCTATAGGCTACCTTTCCGATTCTTTCTAAGATCTCATATGGGCCTATGTACTTAGGGCTTAACTTCTCTTTCTTTCCAAATCTCATGACACCTTTCATTGGTGACACTTTGAGTAACACTTTATCACCTATATATGTTGAACTCTTCATCCCTACGTTTCAAGTCTGCATAACTCTTTTGGCGATCATGCGCCGCTTGAATCTTTGATTGGACGGTTCGAACTTGGTTCATGGTGTCCTCTATCATTTGAGGTCCCAACACTACGGTTTCACTAATATCGCTCCAGCAAAGTGGACTTCTACACTTTCTTCCATACAAAGCCTCAAATGGTGCCATTCCAATTCTAGCATGATAACTATTGTTATATGAAAATTCAATCAAATCCAGGCTATCTTTCCAACTTCCTTGGAAATCAATAACGCATGCCTGAAGCATGTCCTCTAGGGTTTGGATAGTCCTTTCAGTTTGTCCATCCGTGGCTGGGTGGAAGGCTGTACTCATTTTCAATGTCGTACCAAAGCTCTTCTGCACACTTTTGCAGAAATTCGAAAGAAACCTTGAACTGATACGATATCCTTAGGAACTCCATGTAACCTCACAACATTCTTAATGTAGGCTTTAGCAAGTTGTTCCATTTTCCAGGTTTCCTTCATTGGTATAAACACTGCTGACTTAGTCAACCTATCTACCACAACCCAAATTGTATCATTCCCAGTCTTTGACTTAGGTAAACAAGTGACGATGTCCAAAGAAATACAGTCCCATTTCCAGCTTGGAATCTCTAAAGGTTGGACCTTCCCTTGAGGTCTCCTATGCTCAATCTTAACTTTCTGACAAGTCAGACATCTAGCCACAAATTCAGCCACTTCGTTCTTCATCCTTGGCCACCAATAGACTTTCTTCAAGTCCTTATACAACTTGTCACCACCTAGGTGCACAGAATATGGCGTATTATGCCCTTCTTTCATCAATTTCTCCTTCAATTCTCCACACTTTTGAGGCACGCACCACCTGCCTTTGTACCTCAAACTTCCATCATCATGGATTCGGAAATCTGACTCCTTAACCTGCGAAATCTTTTCCTTGATTCGCTCCAACTTTACATCACCTGCCTGATTCTCCCTAATCTCATCAAATATCGACGGCTGGATGGTTAAGGCATTCATTATTCCCACAAGGCTTTCACCACTTACTATTTCAAGGTTCAAACGCTGCACGTCCTTACACAGCTCGTTAGCAATGACTAACGCATTAACACTATGACTTGATTTTCTACTCAGGGCATCCGCAACTACATTGGCTTTTCCTTCATGGTACTGGATATCCAAATCATAGTCCTTAATTAACTCCAACCACCTTCGTTGGCGCATATTCAAATCCTTCTGAAGATGTACTTCAAACTTTTGTGGTCCGTAAATATCCTACACTTCACACCGTACAAATAGTGTCTCCATATCTTCAATGCAAACAATATAGCAGCCAGCTCTAAATCATGGGTAGGGTAATTGGATTCATATGGCTTCAATTGCCTTGACGCATACGCAATAACCTTCCCGTTCTGCATCAATACACACCCTAAACCATTCTTAGAGGCATCACTATACACATCGTATGCACCACTCTCATCTGGTAAGGTTAATACTGGCGCGGTTGTCAATCACGTCTTTAAGGCTTGGAATGCTTCCTCACACTGGTCACTCCATTAAAAATTAGTTTCCTTCTTCATCAAGGTAGTCATGGGCTTGTCTATCCTAGAGAAGTCTTGCACAAAGCGCCTATAGTAGCCAGCTAATCCCAGAAAACTACGAATGTCAGTCACACTCTTGGGTGTAGAGCATTCACTAACAGCTTTGATCTTAGCAGGGTCAACTTCCACTCCTTCTTTTGACACAAAATGTCCCAAAAATGCAACTCTTTCTAACCAAAACTCACACTTTGAGAACTTGGCATACAACTGGTTATCTCTCAAGGTACTCAACACCGATCTCAAGTGTTCCACGTGATCCTCTTCACTCTTCGAATACACTAGGATGTCATCTATGAAAACCACTACAAACTTGTCCAAATAGGCATGGAATACACGGTTTATTAAGTCCATAAATATTGTAGGGGCATTGGTTAACCCAAAAGGCATAACAGTGAACTCATAATGTCCGTATCTAGTCCTGAATGCGGTCTTTGGTATGTCATGGTCAGCGATTCTCAATTGATGATAACCCGAACGCAAATCAATCTTTGAAAAGATTCCTGCTCCTTTTAGTTGGTCAAATAGGTCTTCTATCCTAGGTAATGGATACTTGTTCTTGATTGTGACCTTATTGAGCTCTCTGTACTCTATACAGAGCCTCATACTTCCATCCTTTTACTTCACAAACAACACTGGTGCTCCCCAAGGTGATGCACTTGGCCTAATGTAACCTTTCTCCAATAGATCCTCTAGTTGGATTTTTTAACTCATTCATTTCTGCTGGAGCCATTCGATAAGGTGCTTTTGAAATAGGGGCGGTTCCAGTCACTAAATCTATGGTAAAGTCAATAGGTCGATTGGGAGGCATCCCCGGGATCTCTTCTGGAAATACATCAAGGAATTCATTGACTACTGCAATATCCTCAGGCTGATCCTTGATCACATGCTCTAGGTTTCTCACACTACATAAGAAGGTTGGGTTCCCTTTACTGACTAGCTTCATGAGTTCCATTGCCGTGATGATTCCTATGTTTTTAGGCTTACACAAACGACGATACGACACTACCTTGCCTAGGCTAGACCTCAAGTGAACCTTCTGCTTCTCACAATCTATTTTGGCTTTGAACTTGGCCAACCAATCCATCCCTAGAATTACATCTAGCTCTCCTAACTCAAATTCGATTAGGTTAGATAAGAACACGGTTTTGGCTATGGTCAAAGGCACATCTCTATGGATTTTGGTACACTTCACTATACTACCAGTAGGTATGACTATAGGTACCTCAATTGTTTCAGGTTCTTTTAATCCTAGTTTCCCCAAAGCATCTACTGATATAAAAGAATAAGTCGCACCAGAATCAAATAGAACTTTAACTAAAACGGAATTAATAGAAAAAGTACCCGCTATGACGTCAGAGGAAGTCTCCGCTTCTTGCCTAGATATCACATTCAACTTTCCTTGGGCAACTCCTTTGTTATAGCCACCTCCATTGGTGTTCCCATTGTTGTTTCGGTTCCCATTCTGTTGTTGGTTTCCTCCAGGCTTTACATGGTTCTGGTGGTTGCCATTGCTGTTGCTATTGTTACCACCTTGGTAGTTCCGTTGGTTTCCACCTCCATTTCCCCCATTCCGGTTCTGATTGTTCCGGTTACTGCCTTGGTGGTTACCTTGGTTAGGCTTTCCATTCTTAGAATAACATTCATACTCCTTATGGCCTAACTTTTGACAGAATCTACAAGTCACCAAATTTCCATCACAATCCTTTCCAGGGTGATTCATGTTACAGCGCCTACATTCGTAGGTCCATACTCCATTCCTTCCAGACTGATTTCCACCACCTTGGTTGTTGCGATTACCACCAATGTTACCCCTAAACTGGAAATTCCCATTTCCTTTGTGCTTCTTAAAATTCCCCTGATTCTGATGGTTATTCCCTTGATTCGAGCTTCCACCATCCTTTCTCTTTTCAGCACTACCGTTTTTCCTTTGCTGTAACCCATACAGGTGAGCAGCTTTTCCGTACAGGGTGTCTAATGAGGTAAAGGTCTCTCCAGACAACAACAGTTGTAAGTCCATGGTCAAACCATTCTCAAATCTTTGAGCCCTGAGCTCTTCCGTTGCCACCAATTCAGGTGCAAACCTAGACAGCTCTATAAACTTAGAATAGTATTCCGTCACAGACAGACCTCCCATTTTGAGTTCAATGAACTCTTGCGCCTTTTGCTTTTTCAGATAAGGTGGGTAAAACTTGTTCCTTGGTGCAGTTTTGAATGCTTCCCATCCAAAGTTAGGTGTGGCTCTAAGGGTATTTTCACATCATTGCCACCATAAATCAGCTTCACCTCTTAGGTAGTACACAGCACTATTCACCCTAAGGTTTTCGGGGAAATTCACAGCTACAATGAGTTTATCAAACTCTCTCAACCAGTTCTCAAGCACACTGGGCACAATCTCTCCGCTATAGAGTAGAGGCTTGCTTTGAGCTATTTTCTTAAACATTTCCCCAGCCGGATCATGCATTGGGTTGGCTCTGGTTTGAGCTAGGTCTCGAACTACCTCAGCTAGTTGTCTAACCACTTCAGAAATCTCTTGGTTAGCCATATCCCTTCTCCTGAATAAATAAAAAGGCTAACTTTAATATTGGTTGGACATGACATTACTAAGGCACTAGTTCAACAACGAACCTACTCACAACAAGAACACATTTAGGCGCAACCTAGGGGAAGAGTTGGCGCCATTCTTGGGCCTTCTCACCCCACTATTCGATGCAAGTAAATTTAGATGGTTGCTACTAAACCACCTTGCACATAAAATTTCATTGAAGAAATAACAAGTAATCACTTTGCGATACCCACAAGACTTAGAATTGAGAATTGAACTTAAAGGATAACGAAAAAGGAAATTCTATTCTTTTATTAAAACTCCAATGAATAAGTCTTACATCCACTAATGCCACAACATTTATTCTCCAACTATGATAAAACTAAAACCGTAAATAGTAGCTTTGCCACTTTATTAATCAACGAAAAATAAAACTAAGGATTACATTTCTCTAGAGACTAACGTCATCACGACGATCATTTCTTTCCTTGTATTGCTCTGGAGTAAAGTCTTGATCATTAGGATCATCCAAGTCTTCTTCCGGATCCGAGTCTTCATCCATAGCCTCATCATTTTGCTGTGGCTTACTATCAACCACATTATTCTCTTCAAACTCATCTTCAGATCCACTGGATATCTCAATGGTGGGTTCAGGAACTATAGGTTTAGGATTTTCAATCTCTACCACATCATCATCACTATCCTCCTCAACCTCACTAGCTTGCTCATCATGGATCATGCCATCCTCACCATCACTTTCTATTCCTCCATAGCCCATACCTAGACCCGTAGAGTACTTCCCATCCTCATAGCTATTTTCTGCAACCTCTAAGATAGTAGCAAGAACCTCAAAGTGATACTTCCACCTACCATCACTAGTCCCATATTTGTACCAATTAGGGGTACCATCACCAAAATGCATGTCACTGAACTTGTTCTTGAGGTCTATGTAAGGGTTCTTATGGGATAAACAATGTATAACCATACTAGCCATCATATCTTTGTGCCTAAGGTGGGGCATATTCTTGGTCGAAGCCAAATAGTCACAAGAAAACACGATCTTCTGAACATACGTGCGAGGAGTCTCATTATCCATCTTCTCTAAGTATCCTAGACTGGTGAACTTAGAAGGTAGCATTCTTAATTCCTGAAAATTCACAACTCAAAAGTCTTACTAACGCGTTTCCATAGAAATTCCAACCCCAAAAGGATACAATAAATAGTTCGTGGAGCCATACAATTTCAATGCACAAATATATGCTCAACATGAAATATGATGCAATTAATCACATAAAGCAAGATAAAATATGGTTAGAACATATTCATGGCACTTAATAAATCACTTTGTCACATAATATGTATTCTTAAACTAATATGCCCTTCTTAGTCTACCCACTTCTCACTTGAAAATAATATTAATTTTCGAAATTAATTAAGAAATAACTCCTAACTTAGTTGAAATTATTTAAATTAAAATCGAAAATTAATAAGAATTATTGATTAATTAAATAAATAAATAAATAAATTTCGGATAATTTAAAATAAGAGAAAAAGAAATCCGAAATTTTTTTAAAAAAATATAAAAATTAAATTCGAAAAAATATTCGAATAAATAAATAAATAAATAAGTAAATAATTAAAATAATTCGGATATTTAAATAAAATAATTTCCGAAATTATTAAAATAAATTAGAATTATTTTCGAAATTTTCGAATTAAAAAAATTTCGGAAAAAATAATTAATTTTACGTAATAATCCAACTTTTCAACTCATTTCAAACGGCCCAAAATATTTGATATTTGACCTTTAAAATATTGAGTACTGTAGACACCTACTTTTGTCCACATTCCCGAAAGGGAAGGTTCGATAATGAGAACATAAATCTCCACTTGGCAACGCATCGCCTATAAAATAACGAATCTCGATCACCCTTTTCATTTCACCCGAACCTGCTATTTATAGAAACCTGCTAAAAATAGTAACTGCCATAATAGGTAGTTGTTAAAAGTGGCAAGTCATAAAATATAGAAACCTATCAGAATTAGGTGTTGCACTCCAACATAAATCCTAAAAGAGATAGAATTTGCAAGAGGAATCCTATTCCTATTATAATTCGAAAATAAGAGTTACGTATTGATTAAAATCCTAACAAACCTAGAGTTAGTAACGGGCCCAGACGCATTCCGTCCTAAAGTTAATACGCACTAAAAGACTCGGATAAGTCTCAAACACTCCGGATTCTAAGAGTCCAAATCTGACAAAGAACTCGGCCCAAACATCATTTTCAACGCCCAGCCATGGGCGCTGAAATTGCCTGGATCCCATCTTTAACGCCCAGAGCTGGGCGCTGAAATTACCTGGGTACGTGTTCTCTCCTAATTCTTCTTGGATTAGTGCTCTAAAATTCTATCTTTCCACGAACTCTTCCCTATAAATACAGCCCCCAATTCGACGTGAAAAGAACACACACACACAATTCATATTCTGAGTATTGACTCCAACCCCTAAGCCTAAGCCTCACGCTGCGAAATTGATCCCGCGTTCTGTCGCAATCGATCCAAAAATCGAACAGAACGTATCCTGTCCCTTGTAGCTGAAGAATTAAGCCCGGAAACTTGAGATTCGTTAATTAAGCCAAAGTGGTTAGTTTTCTGAGAACCGTGACGCACCTCTCAAGGGTGCGTCGTAATGTGTCCCTTTGCATGATTTAATCGCTTTCCTCGCCCTTTTATAAAACTGTTAAACTATTAAATCTGATTATTCTATCACGCCTAATAAAGATAATATCTTGGGAAATTGAACTATCATGCTAGGTCCCTTAAATCAATCTAAACAAGATAATCACGATCGATCTAGTACTATGTGTTGCATATTGTTAAAATCAATTCAGATTAGTTTAATAGTTCACGCATGTCCCTTCAATTATTTATGCTGAGCTAGTAAGGATATCCTGCCTCTGGAGTTATCGAAGAGCGAGTACTCCTCTCAGTAGTCACAGTCCCCCGAACCCTCAATCTCTACCTTGCGGGTGTACGTTGAGAGATCCCCACACCAGGGATCACAAGGGAACCTATGGCCGTCGTGGTCAAACATAATTGCACTCCCTTTATGTCACGATAACCGGGTTTTGTCAGCTTTTCTCATTGTCGTTAAAAACTGAATGGCGACTCCTATATTACTAGTCAATTGGGTGTAAACTCACAGGAAATCCAATAACACTTGATTTGACAAAAAGAAACGTCACGCCCACGAGGGACGAGGTCACGCATTAGCCTCGTGCTTTTTCGACCCCCTCACATTGGCGATTCCACTTGGGATTATGAAGGAAATACTCGTGCTCGTAGGTAATCAAAATAGCCGAAGGGTGAAACGATCCTACCCCGCGTTTATTTCCCCATCAAGTTGGGACGACCTGAAAATCAGTATATTAATGTGAACGGACAGAACCACATGACGAATCTTGGCTCCCTTGGGATGTTTCATCTCGGGAGTTGGGACTAAGGAGACCCATCGCCAACCCGGGGGTGCATACGCTTCCAATGTTGTCCACTCGGCACTTTCGCTAGTAGTACACCCGTCCCAAACCCAATCGCTCGCCCACTAGGTCCCTCTTATCGGTGCATGCCCCCTTGGCTTACATCGTGATTGGCCTCTTGGGCGAAATTCGTCTGTTGAAGGCACTACCTCGACCGGGGCATGTGTTGGATCTGCGATAGAAGCGGTACCAAGCCGGCGCAAATACTACCCAAAGAAGCCTATCATAAACTACATGACATATTATTATTTTGCCTCATGATGTAACGTTAGTTATGTGTAACGAATTATGTGATTGTGTGTGACAAATAATGCTAGAAAACCAACGACCTTAAAAATTTCCCAAACATTCATAAACCAATTGGCCAAAGAGTTATACAAAAATACGTGTTCCGCAACCCCGAACGATCGCCACAAAAATAAGCGACGCTCGGGAAGGCCCGTAACGAATCCCACAACGCTGCACAACGCGTAAAGGACGTTATTAGGCAAGCACGCAAAATTAAGTCGCATAAACAAAAAGATATACGCGAACAGAAAACGAGTACCAGTCAGGGACGCATTTTCAGCGCCCCTGGCTGGGCGTCAATAATTCTCACGCCCTTCGCTGGGCGCTGAAGTTGCTGCTTGGCCTTTTGGCCAGGCACAGCAGCCTCGGTGCCCGCGCATAAAAATTACGTAGCAAAAAAAAAACCTTTCGTGAAAATTGTTGCGAGGGCGTATGAAAAGGCACTCGATTCTAAAAGCGACTTAAAAAAAAAAAAACTCTTTGTGTCGTTGTTAGGCTTCCTATAAACGACAATGTTCGGCCCCAAAACCGAGCATGCTAATTTAAATAACCTTGAATGTCACATGGGCAAAGAATTCAAAAAATAATGTTCAAATAAAGTTTTCAAGGAAAAATAATGTTCGAATAAAAAATAAATAAATCCGAGTCTAGACTAGGATACAATCTAAATCCTAAGTCTTAGTTGTCTTATACATAGAACCGGTCCTAATGCTTGGTGTCGTTCTGCAAGTTAAAAGGTTAAACCATATTGAGTCTCCCTTCCTAACATTTAAATCAATAAGCACCCATATGTAATTGTCATCCCTTGCTAAGAATCTACGGCCTCAATACTCTCTCTCACTAACAAAAAGAATATATATATTATGTAATTCAAGTATTTTCAAAATGGAAACAGTCACATTCAGAAAATCATTCCTCCATAGTCGCACAACCCCCAAAGTGAGCCTAAGGTGTCAATACCATTGGCAAAGAAAAAATTAATGGCCTCAAGGCTTATGATCACATTGGGTCATGACTATCATAGTCCTCTCGAGTCACTCGCTCCTTGAAATACTACTAAGTACGGACTAAAAGATTTTCCATGAATGCAACATGACCAACCATGAAAATACTCAAATCGGCATACCATCAGGCTACCATTGGGGTAAAGCAATACACACTAAGAGGGAAGCCGCACTAATGATTCTAGTCTTGCAAAAATAAAAATTTGATCTCCCCAACTAACTACCTTGCCAACATTAAGAAAAATGGCGCATGACAAATGAACACCCAAAGGTTAAAATCTAAAGTGTCAACCAACGAAAGTTATGGTCTAATTAGCCTAAGTTTGAGAGTCGCTTGGTCAAGTATTATAGGCTTACGCCACGTCATTATTTTAAGTCTAGGCCACCTCCTTGTAGTCATACACGGGTTATAATCAGAAAGATTAATGAAAGTTCGAGTCTAAATCACAACTTCCAATTAAATCCCAGAAACTGGAGTCTGAAAAGAAACAAAAAATTATTTTCGATGTAATTCTTTCGTTAAATTTCAATAAAGTAAAAACAACATTTTGAATCTACGCTATTTGCACATTTTAAGAAACGACTAAATACGCTTGCAAAGTAAGACAATTTAAAGGTCCACCCTAGGCCTACTAAAGCTAAAGGTCCACCCTAGGCCTACTAAAGTTAAAGGTCCACTATAGGCCTACCAAACGAGGCTCACTCAGTCTCGCCTCGTGACTCAAAGACCACAACCATCTACCTTTTAGCCCAAATAAAAAAAATTGAAGGATTTATGTTGGGGAGAAATCCCATGCAAAAAGAAAAAATAGAAAGAGAAAAGGGAGAGCGAAAAGAGCGAGCCATGAAATACTTAAAAAGAGAGGGAAAAGGGAGAGCGAAAAGAGCGAGCCATGAGATACTTAGCCCGTACCTCCCAAAGTGCAAAATTTACCCAAGTAAACGAAGGAAAAGAATAGAGTCAATCAATCCAAGTCATGCCACAAAAACTACATAAAATTCTACGATGTATACCCTTTCCAATCCTTATGTTCTTAGACGTCTTCGCTCTGGGGCCCCTGTTCAGCTCATTTAACCCATCCATGTTCTCATTGCCATAACCCAAGAAACCATTACCTCGACTCTTGTTCTTGAACTTGCTATCGACAGCAAACCACGTACGGCCATTGACACGTGCGTCACACCCATTATTTCCAAAGCCCAAACCTTCTCTTACACCACCATTAGCATAATGACCATATAACTTGTTTGGATACATCATGTTGATATACCCTTGAGCTGTCCCCATACTACTCATTGGCCTTGGTTGATGTAAACTCATGACACTAGCACGAGGCTGCAAATTGTGAGTCCTAACAAATGTAATCCTCATGCTTGACTAATACCTATACAAATTATCCTAGCTCATTCGACCCGTCTTTCAAGCCGTCTTGAGTCACGAATAAAAAAAAACAAATGAAAAGTACGTTCTACGCCTAACGTAAAAAAATGAAATAATAATAAATAAAAAATAAAACTTTGCAAAGAGCACCAAAAAAAAGAAAAGAAGCATTTAGCGCACAAAAAAGATTCGCAAATATTTGGCACGAAACGAAAAGGAGCAGCGCAAAAAGGCAGCCCAGAACACGCTTTCAACGCCCAGACCTGGGCGCCGAAAATAATAGCGCCCAGCTCTGGGCGCCGTTCTTGCTTTTCAACTCCCAATTCCTAAAAGTGTTCGTATATTTTCCTATATACATGCGGAAGAATAACGAACACTTGGGGGGTAGAAGATCGTATAAAATACGCAAAATACGCGCGCTCCGAAATTTTCGTACACTTATTTCACCCTTTTTCAAACATTACGAGTCCACTCGAACGTACTTGTTTAAAATCGGCATTCTAAGAAACCATTTTCTGGCTAAGAACTACGCAAGACCTGATTCCAAATTAAATCTATTTAAGGCGGATACGTAGCCAATCCATGATTCGGTCCAACCAATTTGCAAAATGTTAGAGCCTATACAATAACAAGAATAAGAAATAGGGTCCCGTATTGAAATTTAATTACTTGCAACCCAAGTCGAAAGAAAAATTTAAGTCAAAGAAAGAATCCAAGTCATCAAGATGCCAAAACGAGCGCACATCGAAAAATAATAAGGGCACGTACCCTTGCCAGAAGGAGCACTCATACTCATAGGCACTTAGCCAAGACTCAAAAGATCGCTTTGCCTCAATTGAATGGGGGGCTAGCGCAAGCGTCCATGACCTCTAAAGTACTCGACTTGACCCTCCCTAAAGCGAACTAACTCACTTAAAGACCTTCTTTCACCACCAGACATAGTCGTTCGCTTAAAGACCTTCTTTCACCACTAGACACAGTCATAATCGACAACAAGTAGTAAAGGCAGTAAGGTTGCAATAAAGAGGATTGTTCTACGGCATCGCCCCATCGTTCCTTCGAACTCAGGGCACCCGTTCATGGTAATTCAAATGCTTGCTAATCCCCTTTGAAAAAAAAAATCAGACATTGTCAATAGGACTTGGCACTTAACCAAGGATCACCCTACTCAGACATATGACACGGGCATCTAAAATCGAAATCTGAAAGCATCATTAATGAGAAGACATAATAGCAACTGGGGGCTAAAAAATTGAAATGAAAGAACTAGGGAAAGAACTAAGTATACCTTGACCTTTTGTACAGACATACACCAAGTAAATCTAAGTCAATTTGAAAACGGTTTATATTCCCGCAATTCTGGAAAAGATGGCCCTAAAAGCCCAAAGCATGTGCCACACGGGCACAAGTAATATCTTGACGCCTGCACCCTGGCCTCTAGCAAATCCTTAGATAGCATTCCGAAAATCGTAACAGTATTTTGATTCACTCATGTAATCCTGTACGAACCCTTCTATAAGTCAACTTACTTAGGACACCTCGGATTGTACACAGTAGGACTCGGACTTCAAATAATTTTCAAAGACTTCTTCGAACATAATAAAGTGTCGTTGGTTTAAGCTAAGTATGCGTTTATCTTGATGTTGCAAGTGAGTCAAAAGATTTCTAAATATGGTTATGGGTAAAGAAAAGCACCTAGCTTTTGGTCAAGGCACACTTCAACATGTGACTACCTTGACCATGGCAATGTCGCACAATACGACATTTACAAGAGAAGTAGCAAATCACTACTCGAACGTACCTCGCACTAAATGAGTCTGGTTCAAACTATTCATGATCCATGTCACCATGAATGCATAAAAACGTATGCCAAGCATTATAGCACCAAGCCAATCCCGTAGCTACAATTGGGGGCTTGAGAAAAACACTCTAAAAATGCTCGAAATGACGATTTTATCGCAAATTCTCGACGCTAATGCTATACACACGTCATAGGGGCACAATCCTAAGCTTTAATCGTGTAAAACGAACCTTAAAATGGCTACAACCACTCCCAAATTCTAAGCACTACTTAGAATATATAAAGTCACCCCACTAACAAGGGTAACTAAAAATCGCGATTCACCAAAACTCCGATCAAACTACTGCACATAACGCTCGCCCTACAAGCACCCGTTACACAGTCTACGTCATTCTAAAGCAAAAGCAAAAGAAAAATCAAGGATAAAAAAAAACTGTCAAATTCTGCCCGGAAATCATCTTCAACGCCCAGAGCTGGGCGCCGATATCTTTAACGCCCCAGCCTGGGCGCTGATTCTCTCGGCTTGCCAAATTTGCCCAGGTATAAAAACAAGAAAGAAACATCCATGAATCCTCGCATCGAATGAAGTAATAAGTCGTGCACACCCACGCAGAAGGTGCTACAATTGTTCGAGCACCTGAACGAGGCGTGATGAAGTACTCCAATGCAAAAAATAATAATGATATCCCAACACCTGGAGAAATGTTCTAATACGCACGGTTAGGCCACACAAGGCTACGTCGCACCATAAGTTCAACCATCCCACGGTACAAGTCTAAAAAAAAAAGAGTAAGGCATGTTGCACTAATGCGGGCACGACTAAAGAGCATGTGTAAAAGAGGCAAAGACTAATTATCGCCCAAATTAAAAATGCAAGCCACACGACTTCTACATTAAGGATTAAAGGTGGCAAAATATTACCTACCACGAAAGGGATAGCTCGCACCTACACGAGCGGAACCCCAAGGCATCTTTCTCGAAAGAATCTACAAAAATCGTACGCCAAAAGGAAGCATCCCAACATGCATACTTGGGGGCTCCAAGCTACGAAACGACCATAGCAAAATAAAAAAAAAATATCTCGAAGCAAACGTTTGAATGATCGAAAGGGCACGATGCTTGAGCCCACTTCATGAATGGGCCTGACCCCTATCAAAAGCAAACTATTCAAAATCAGTCATAGCTCAAAAAAAAAAAAGATGATTCAAGCAAACTGATTAATGGACCGCACGCAACGGCCATTCTATGAACGCTCGTTCGCACATACATCATTCTAAGTGTCGAACATTCACGAACGCGTTCAAAAGGAAAAATATATACGAGCAATCAAAGTCTTACGTCTCAAGGTATGTTCCTCGGGCCATATAGACTCGCCTAACTATTGCAATAACTGCACGCCTTAGGAGCAACCGTTCCTTAAAATAATCGCCCCAAAGCGACAAACACCGTAGTCCACCAATCGGCTACGGCTTCTCGAGAAATCATCACGATCACTCAGCTCATTGTGATCTCTAATAAAATTCTACGTTCCAAAAATAAAGAAAAACAAAAGAGAAGAGAATACGTAGAATCTCCAAGTGAAATAAGCGAACGGAAAAGAGGCAGATCTGCCCAATAATCAACTCCGACGCCAAATCCCACGCCTGACTTTGGGCGTTGAAGATTAATCCCACAATCGTCCTAAGATAAGAAATGGCGAACGAATAAGGAAATAATAAACACCGTTGGTCCACTATTAGGCTACGGTTTCTCGAGAAATAATTATTCACCAATCAACGGTGATCTCAAATGAACGGTTCGTTCCAAAAAAACGAAACTCTAGACGAAAAGAAAAAAGAAAACGAACGAACAAGAGGCCAACTGTGTCATCAAGAAACCTCACCAGAAATCATTTTCAGCGCCCAGCGCTGGGCGCCTAAATCTTTAACGACCAGGCATGGGCGCCGAAAATGATCCCAGACCCAAAAAGCCCCCTGACTTCTATAGGGCCCTGCCGTATCCATTCGACTCAAAAATTGCCGATTTCTTTACTGAAAGTCGCACCTCACGGCTTTGTTAAGAGTAGCACACCACTACGAAGATCGCTCGCACTTACGAGCACGATCCCAAACACGATCAAGGACATTACAAAATGCTTATCCCCAAGGAAAGAGATGACCGTCAAGCACGAGTGCGTCACTAACCGGCGGGCGGGGTCTGCGTCACTAACAGCGCAGGTCCTCAGTTTTCGAAAATGAAAAGAAATCTTCAAAATAAAAACAGGCTCGCCATCTTCAGCCGGCGGGGTCTGCGTCACTAACCGCGCAGGTCCTCAGTTTTCAAAAAATGAGATCTTCAAAAATAAATAAAAACAGGCTCGCCATCTTCAGCCGGCGGGGTCTACGTCACAAACCGCGTAGGTCCTTATTTTCAAAACAACACAAATAAATTTCAAAATAAATTCGTCCACTCCTATCGGACGGGGTGTCTACCCTTAGCGGACAGGCTCGCCATCTTCAGCCGGCGGGGTCTACGTCACAAACCGCGTAGGTCCTTATTTTCAAAAATCCACAAACAGATTTCGAAACAGATTCGTCCACTTCTATCGGACGGGGCGTCCACCCTCAGCGGACAGGCTCGCCATCTTTAGCCGGCGGGGTCTGCGCCACTAACCGCGCAGGTCCTTAGTCGCCGTAGCGATAACTTTTTTCGGTTTTCCCTTTTCTCCCAAAATTTAAGGATTGGTTTTCCGTTTTTCCAAAAAAGAACGATGTGCCGGATTTTCCTTCGTTTTACGTCCCATAAAAACAAGGGGGTTTTCTCGTTTAGCTAACCCTGAAAATGAGAATCTTTAAAAACATTTTATCTCGTGATTGGGCTTGGCCAGGCCCAATTACACTTTATAGCTTTGATTTCGAAAACATTTGTAGCTACTTCCAATCACAAAGTGAGGGAGTTTCTACATATCCTTAGATACTTCCAATGACAAAGTGAGGGAGTTTCTATACTATCCGTTGACAAATCCCAATGACACGTGAGGGATATGTCGACACTTCAAGTGATGACCCTTAAGTCAAATGTTATCACTCGGGGGCTCGTGAGACCCTCGCAAAACAAGTCACATACACTATGGCCTCTGTGACGCCCTCCAACCAGTAATTTGACCATAGTCTCATCCCGAGACTCAGTCAAAGTGAGGGCTAACTGTAGACACCTACTTTTGTCCCCATTCCCGAAAGGGAAGGTTTGATGATGAGAACATAAATCTCCACTTGGCAACGCATCTCCTATAAAATAACGAATCTCGATCACCCTTTTCATTTCACCCGAACCTGCTATTTATAGAAACCTGCTAAAAATAGTAACTTCCATAATAGGTAGTTGTTAAAAGTGGCAAGTCATAAAAGATAGAAACCTGTCAGAATTAGGTGTTGCACTCCAACATAAATCCTAAAGGAGATAGAATTTGCAAGAGGAATCCTATTCCTATTATAATTCGAAAATAAGAGTTACGTATTGATTAAAATCCTAACAAACCTAGAGTTTGTAACGGGCCCAGACGCATTTCGTCCTAAAGTTAATACGCACTAAAAGACTCGGATAAGTCTCAAACACTCCGCATTCTAAGAGCCCAGATCTGACAAAGAACTCGGCCCAAACATCATTTTCAACGCCCAGCCATGGGCGCTGAAATTTCCTGGATCCCATTTTCAACGCCCAGAGCTGGGCGCCGAAATCTTTAACGCCCAGCCCTGGGCGCTGATATTACCTGGGTACGTGTTCTCTCCTAATTCTTCTTGGATTAGTGCTCTAAAATTCTATCTTTCCACGAACTCTTCCCTATAAATACAGCCCCAAATTCGACGTGAAAAGAACACACACACACAATTCATATTCTGAGTATTGACTCCAACCCCTAAGCCTAAGCCTCACGCTGCAAAATTGATCCCGCGTTCTGTCGCAATCGATCCAAAAATCGAACAGAACGTATCCTGTCCCTTGTAACTGAAGAATTAAGCCCGGAAACTTGCGATTCGTTAAATAAAAGGAGAAATAGCAAAGCCAAAGTGGTTAGTTTTCTGAGAATCGTGACGCACCTCTCAAGGGTGCGTCGTAATGTGTCCCTTTGCATGATTTAATCTCTTTCCTCGCCCTTTTATAAAACTGTTAAACTATTAAATCTGATTATTCTATCACGCCTAATAAAGATAATATCTTGGGAAATTGAACTATCATGCTAGGTCCCTTAAATCAATCTAAACAAGATAATCACGATCGATCTAGTACTATGTGTTGCATATTGTTAAAATCAATTCAGATTAGTTTAATAGTTAACGCATGTCCCTTCAATTATTTATGCTGGGCTAGTAAGGATATCCTGCCTCTGGAGTTATCGAAGAGCGAGTACTCCTCTCGGTAGTCACAGTCCCCCTGTGAGGGGGTCGAAAAAGCACGAGGCTAATGCGTGACCTCGTCCCTCGTGGGTGTGACGATTCTTTTTATTCAATCAAGTGTAATTGGATTTCCTGTGAGTTTACACCCAATTGACTAGTAATATAGGAGTCGCCATTCAGTTTTTAACGACAATGAGAAAAACTGACAAAACCCGGTTATCGTGACATAAAGGGAGTGCAATTATGTTTGACCACGACGGCCGTAGGTTCCCTTGTGATCCCTGGTGTGGGGATCTCTCAACATACACCCGCAAGGTAGAGATTGAGGGTTCGGGGGATTGTAACTACCGAGAGGAGTAGTCGCTCGTCGATAACTCCAGAGGCAGGATATCCTTACTAGCTCAGCATAAATAATTGAAGGGACATGCGTTAACTATTAAACTAATCTGAGTTGATTTTAACAATATGCAACATATAATACTAGATCGATCATGATTATCTGATTTAGATTGCATTAAGGGACCTAGCATGATAATCCAATTTCCCAAAAATATTATATTTGTTAGGCGTGGTAGAACAATCAGATTTAGTTAGTTTAACAGTTCATAAAAAGGGCGAGGAAAGCAATTAAATCATAGAAAAGGGACACATTACGACGCACCCTTGAGAGGTGCGTCACGGTTCTCAGAAAACTAACCACTTTGACTTTGCTATTTCTCCTTTTTATTTAACGAATCTCAAATTATGGGACAAGATACGTTCTGTTCGATTTATGGATCGATTGCGACAGAACGCGTGAACAATTTCGCAGCGTGAGGCTTAGACTAGGGGTTGGAGTCAATACTCAGAATATGAATTGTGTGTTCTGTGTCATTGTTGTGTGTTTCACGTCGAACTTAGGGCCCTATTTATAGAAAAGAGTTCGTGGAAAGATAGAATTGTAGAGCTCTAATCCACGAGGAATTAGGAAAGAATACGTCCCATGTAATTTCAGCGCCCAGGCCTGGGCGTCAAAGATTTTGGCGCCCAGCTCTGGGCGTTGAAAATAGGATCCAGGCAATTTCAGCGCCCAGGGCTGGGCGTTGAAATTGCTGTTTGGGTCGTTTCTTTGTCAGATTCGGACTCTTAGAATCCGGAGTGTATGAGACTTTAATCGAGTCTTTTAGTGCGTATTAACCTTGTGACGGGATGCGTCTGGGCCCGTTACGAACTCTCGGCTCGTTAGGATTTTAATTAATACGTGACTCTTATTTTCGAATCATATTAGGAATAGGATTCTCTCGTAATCTCTATCTCATTTAGGATTTATGTCGGAGTGCAACACCTAATTCTGACAGGTTTCTATCTTTTATTACTTGCCACTTTTAACAACTACCCATTACGGCAGTTACTATTTTAGCAGGTTTCCATAAATAGCAGGTTTCTATAAATAGTAGGTTTCGGGTGAAATGAAAAGGGGAATTGAGATTCGTTATTTTATAGGAGATGCGTTGTCAAGTGGAGATTTACGTTATCATCATCGAACCTTCCCTTTCGAGAATGGGGACAAAAGTAGGTGTCTACAGTTAGCCCCCACTTTGACTGAGTCTTGGAGTAAGACGATGGTCAAAGTATTAGACGGAGTGCGTCACACAGGCCATGGTGACCTGTTTTGGCGAGGGTCTCACGAGCCCCTGAGTGATAAAATTTGACTTAAGGGTCATCACTGGAAGTGTCGACATATCCCTCACGTGTCATTGGGATTCATCAACGGATAGTATAGAAACTTCCTCACTTTGTCATTGGAAGGATCTAAAGGTGCGTAGAAACTCCCTCACTTTGTCATTGGGAGTAGCTACAGATGTTTTCGAAATCAAAGCTATAAAGTGTAATTGGGCCTGGCCAAGCCCAACCACGAGGTAAAAATGTTTTTAAAGATTCTCATTTTCAGGGCTAGCTAAACAAGAAAACCCCCTTGTTTTTATGGGACGTAAAACGAAGGAAAATCCAGCACATCGCTCTTTTTTGGAAAAAACGGAAAACCAATCCTTTTAATTTTTGGAAAAGGGAAAACCAGAAAAAGTTATCGCTGCAGCGACTAAGGACCTGCGCGGCTTGTGACGTAGACCCCGCCGGCTAAAGATGGCGAGCTTGTCTGCTAAGGGTGGACGCCCCGTCCGAAAAAGTGGACGAATCTTGTTTTTGAAATTTGAAAATAAGGACCTACGCGGCTTGTGACGTAGACCCCGCCGGCTAAAGATGGCGAGCCTGTCCGCTAAGGGTGGACGCCCCGTCCGAAAAAGTGGACGAATCTTGTTTTTGAAATTTGAAAATAAGGACCTACGCGACTTGCGACGTAGACCCCGCCGGCTAAAGATGGCGAGCCTGTCCGCTAAGGGTGGACGCCCCGTCCAAAAAAGTGGACGATCTTGTTTTTGAAATTTGAAAATAAGGACCTACGCGGCTTGCGACGTAGACCCCGCCGGCTAAAGACGGCGAGCCTGTCCGCTAAGGGTGGACGCCCCGTCCGAAAAAGTGGACGAATCTTGTTTTTGAAATTTGAAAATAAGGACCTACGCGGCTTGTGACGTAGACCCCGCCGGCTAAAGATGGGGAGCCTGTTTCATTGTGTTTTTTTGAAGATTCTATTTTTCGAAAACTGAGGATCTGCGCGGCTAGTGACGCAGACTCCGCCCGCTGAGGGTGGGCGAACCCTGTCCGCTAAGGGTGGACGTCCCTGAATTCTTTTTTTCTTGATATGGAACTTGCGTGGTTCGCGGCGCAATCTTGCCTGATTGAGGTGGGCAAGTCTCTATTTTCGTTCATCGTGATTTCTTTTGAGATTTCTTTTTTATCCATTCTTCGTAGGAGCGAATTCTTCCGACGGATGCTCGGCTTTAGTTGTAACCTGAATGTGGGTTAACAACGTGCTTAGACGGACCATTGTCTTGTGGTCATCATCTTTCATGGTTTTGAGCTAGTCTTTATGGCTCAATCTTGCCACTACCTGGGTCCTTGATTAGGGGACTATGTATAAGTGTCAATGGCGACCTTTGTCTTGAGGTCGTAAACCGGTTTTATTTTTTTAGACATCCAAACACGGGACTTCGTACAGCGTAGTCTGGGAATATTGTTTTAACTTTGCATAATATATATGTTCTTTCGAGCCCCCAAGCATTCGTGCTTGACGGTTATTTCTTGTCAAAGAGGTTCCTACGCATTTTGTAATGTCTTTGATCGTGTTTGGGATCGTGCTCGTAAGTGCGAGCGATCTTTGTAGTAGTGTGCTACTCTTAACAAAGCCGTAAGGTGCGACTTTCAGTAAAGAAATTGGCAATTTTCGAGTCGAACTGATACGGCAGGGCCCTATAGAAGTAGGGGCCTTTTTGGGTCTGGGATCGTTTTCGGCGCCCACGCCTGGGCGTTAAAGATTTAGGCGCCCAGCGCTGGGCGCTGAAAATGATTTCTGGCGAGGTTTCTTGATGACACAGTTGGCCTCTTGTTCGTTTGTTTTTTTTTTTTTTTTTTTTAACGCGTTCGTAAATGTTCGATACTTAGAAAAATGATATGTATGTGCGAACGAGCGTTCATAGAATGGCCGTTGTGTGCGGTCCATTAATCAGTTTGTTTGAATCATCATTTTTGAGCAATGACTGATTTTGAATAGTTTGCTTAGAAGCTTGATAGGGTTCAGGCCTATTCATGAAGTGGGCTCAAACATCGTGCCCTTTCGATTGTTCAAACATTTGCTTCGAGATTTATTTATTTTGCTATGGTTGTTTCGTAGCTTGGAGCCCCCAAGTATGCATGTTGGGATGCTTCCTTTTGGCGTAAAATTTTTGTAGGTTCTTTCGAGAAAGATGCCTTGGGGTTCCGCTCGTGTAGATGCGAGCTATCCTCCCGTGGTAATATTTCGCTATTTCTAATCCTTAATGTAGAAGTCATGTGGTTTGCATTTTGAATTTGGGCGATAAGTAGTCTTTGCCTCTTTTAGTCATGCTCTTGGTCGCGCCCGTGTTAGTGCAATATGCCTTACTCTCCTTTTTTAGACTTGTACCGTGGGATGGTTGAACTTATGGTGCGACATAGGCTTGTGTGGCCTAACCGCATGTATTAGAACATTTCTCCAGGTGCTGGGATATCATTATTATTTTTGCATTGGAGTACTTCATCATGCCTCGTTCAGGTGCTCGAACAAGTGTAGCACCTTTTGCGTGGGTTTGCACGGCTTATTACTTCGTTCGATGCGAGGATTCATAGATGTTTATTTCTTGTTTTTATATCTGGGCAAAATTTGACAAGCAGAAAGATTCAGCGCCCTGGCTGGGGCGTTAAAGATATCGGCGCCCAGCTTTGGGCGTTGAAAATGATTTCTGGGTATATTTTGACAGTTCTTATCCTTGATTTTTTTTTTCGCTTTTGCCTTGGAACGAGGTAGACTGTGTAACGGGCGCTTGTAGGGCGAGCGTTATGTGCAGTAGTTTGATCGGAGTTTTGGTGACTCGCGATTTTCAGTTACCCTTGTTAGTGGGGTGACTTTATATATTCTAAGTAGCGCTTAGAATTTGGGAGGGGTTGTAGCCATTCTAAGATTCGTTTTATGCGATAAAAGCTTACGATTGTGCCCCTATGACATATGTATAGTATTAGCGTCGAGAATTTGCGATGAAATCGTCATTTCGAGCATTTTTAGAGTGTTTTTCTCAAGCCTCCAACTGTAGCTACGGGATTGGGTTGGTGCTATAATGCCTTGCATATGTTTTTGTGCATTCATGGTGACATGGATCGTGAATAGTTTGAACCAGACTCGTTTAGTGCGAGGTACGTTCGAGTAGTGATCTGCTACTTCTCTTGTAAATGTCGTATTGTGCGACATTGCCATGGTCAAGGTAGTCACATGTTGAAGTGTGCCTTGACCAAAACCTAGGAGCCTTTGTTTACCCATAATCATATTTAGAAATCTTTTGACTCACTTGCAACATTGAGATAAACACGTACTTAGCTTAACCAACGACACTTTATTATGTTTGAAAAAGTCTTTGAAAATTATTTGAAAATTATTTAAAATCCGAATCCTACTGTGTACAATCCGAGGTGTCCTAAGTAAGTTGACTTATAGAAGGGTTCGTACAGGATTACATGAGTGAATCAAAATACTGTTACGATTTTTGGAATGCTGTCTAAGGATTTGCTGGAAGCCGGGGTGCAGGCGTCAAGATATACTTGTGCCCGTTTGGTTTATGCTTTAGGCTTTTAGGGCCATCTTTTCCAGAATTGCGGGAATATAAACCTTTTTCAAATTGACTTGGATTTACTTGGTGTATGTCCGTACAAAAGGTCAAGGTATACTTAGTGCTTTCCCTAGCTCTTTCATTTCAATTTTTTTAGCCCCCAGTTGCTATTATGTCTTCCCATTAATGATGCTTTTAGATTTCGATTTTAGATGCCCGTGTCATATGTCTGAGTAGGGTGAGCCTTGGTTAAGTGCAAAGTCCTATTGACAATGTCTGATTTTTTTCAAAAGGGGATTCGCAAGCATTTGAATTACCATGAACGGGTGCCCTGAGTTCGAAGGAACGATGGGGCGATGCCGTAGAACAATCTTCTTTATTGCAAGCTTACTGCCTTTACTATTTATTGGCGATTATGACTGTTTCTAGGGGTGAAAGAAGGTCTTTAAGCGAACGACTATGTCTAGTGGTGAAAGAAGGTCTTTAAGTGAGTTAGTTCGCTTTAGGGAGGGTCAAGTCGAGTACTTTAGAGGTCATGGACGCTTGCGCTAGCCCCCATTCAATTGAGGCAAAGCGATCTTTTGAGTCTTGGCTAAGTGCCTATGAGTATGAGTGCTCCTTCTGGCAAGGGTACGTGCCCTTATTATTTTTCGATGTGTGCTCAATAATTTTGGCATCTTGATGACTTGGATTGACTTAAATTTTTCTTTCGACCTGGGTTGCAAGTAATTAAATTTAAATAAGGGACTTTTTATTCTTGTTATTCTATAGACTTTAACACTTTTGCAAATTGGTTGGACCGAATCATGGATTTCCTACGTATCCGCCTTAAATAGATTTAATTTGGAATCAGGTCTTGCGTAGTTCTTAGCCTAGAAAATGGTTTCTTAGAATGCCGATTTTAAACAAGTACGTTCTGAGGTGAAAACATATTATTTGAAACGGTGGAATAAGTGAAGTTTATTATTATTTTAATCTGTTGCCTTGCCGTAAGCCAAAATTTTGTTTTATAATTTTTTTTTGAGTACATGTATTTCTTTGGTGGTACGTATATCTGAATACGTGTTGTACCCCCCAAGTGTTCGTTATTGTTCCGTGTATGTGCGGATAAAATGACGAGCACTTCTGGACAAATTTTAGCAAGCAGAGAGATTCAGCGCCCAGGCTGGGGCGTTAAAGATTTCGGCGCCCAGCTTTGGGCGCTGAAAATAATTTCTGGGCGGATCTTTTTTTTTTTTTGGTGCGCTAAATGCTTCTTTTTCTTTTTAGACGAACTTTTAAACGCGCTTTGCAAAGTTTGCTTTTTTATTATTCATTATTGTTTTGTACTTTTCATTTGTCTTCTTTTTTTAGTCGTGACTCGAGACGGTTTGAAAGATGGGTTGAATGAGATAGGATAATTTGTATAGGTATTGGTCAAGCATGAGGATTATATCTGCTAGGACTCACAATTTGCAGCCTCAAGCTAGTGTCACGAGTTTACATCAATCAAGGCCAATGAGTAGCATGGGGACGGCTCAAGGGTATATCAACAGGATGTATCCACACAAGTTATATGGTCATTATGCTAATGGTGATGCAAGAGCAGGTTTGACGCACGTGTCAATGGCCGTACGTGGTTTGCGGTTGATAACAAGTTCAAGAACAAGGGTTGAGGTAATGGTTTCTTGGGTTATGGCGATGAGAACATAGATGGGTTAAATGAGCTGACCAGGGGCCCCAGAGCGAAGGCGTCTAAGAACATAAGGACTGGAAAGGGTAGACATCGTAGAATTTTATGATTTGGATTGGTTGACTCAATTCTTTGTCTGTTCGGGTAAATTCCGCACTTTGGGAGGTACGGGCTAACTCAATTCTTTCCCTTTGTTTACTTGAGTAAATTTCGCACTTTGGGAGGTACGGGCTAAGTACTTCGTGGCTCGCTCTTTTCGCACTCCCTTTTCTTTTTCTCTTTTTTCTTTTTGCTTGGGATCCTTCAAATTTTTTTATTTGGGCTAAAAGGTAGATGGTTATGGTCTTTGAGTCACGAGGCGATACTGAGTGAGCCTCGTTTGGTAGGCCTATAGTGGACCTTTAATTTTAGTAGGCCTAGGGTGGACCTTTAATTTTAGTTGGCCTAGGGTGGACCTTTAAATTATCTTACTTTGCAAGCGTATTTAGTCGTTTCTTAAAATGTGCAAATAGCGTAGATTCAAAATGTTGTTTTTACCTTATTGAAATTTAGCGAAAGAATTACATCGAGAATAATTTTTTACAGTTTCCGGGATTTAATTGGAAGTTGTGATTTAGACTCCAACTTTCATTTATCTTTCTGATTATAACCCGTGTATGAATACAAGGAGGTGCCCTAGACTCAAAATAATGACATGGCGTAAGCCTATAATACTTGACCAAGCAACTCTCAGACCTAGGCTAATTGGACCATAACTTTCGTTGGTTGACACTTTAGATTTTAACCCTTGGGTGTTCATTTGTCATGCGCCATTTTGCTTAATGTTGGCAAGGTAGTTAATTGGGGAGATCGAATTTTTATTTTTGCAAGACTAGAATCATTAGTGCGGCTTTTCTCTTAGTGTGTATTGCATTACCCCAATGGTAGCCTTATGGTATGCCGATTTGGGTATTTTCATGGTTGGTCATGTTGCATTCATGGAAAATCTTTTAGTCCGTACTTAGTAATACTTCAAGGAGTGAGTGGCTCGAGAGGACTATGATAGTCGTGACCCAATGTGATTATAAGCCTTGAGGCCATTAATAATTTTTTGCCAATGGTATTGATACCTTAGGTTCACTTTGGGGTTGTGCGACTATGGGGGAATGATTTTCAGAATGTGACTGTTTCCATTTTGCAAATACTCTAATATATTCTTTTATTGGTGAGAGAGAGTATTGAGGCCGTAGACTCTTAGCAAGGGATGACAATTACATATGGGTGCCTATTGATTTAAATGTCAGGAAGGGAGACTCAATATGGTTTAACCTTTTAACTTGCAGAACGACACCAAGCATTAGGACCGATTCTATGGATAAGACAACTGAGACTTAGGATTTAGATTGTACTTTGGCATAGCCTAGTCTAGACTCGGATCTATTATTTTTTTTCGAACATTATTTTTTTCTTGAAGACTTTATTCGAACATTATTTTCTGAATACTTTGCCCATGTGACATTCAAGGTTATTTCAATTAGCATGCTCGGTTTTGGTGCCGAACATTGTCGTTATAGGAGGCCTAACAACGACACAAAGAGTTATTTTATTTTTTACAAGTCGCTTTTAGAATCGAGTGCCTTTTCATACGCCCTCGCAGCAAAAAAAATTTCGAAAAGTTTTTTTTTGCTACGTATATTTTTTTATTCGCGGGCACCGAGGCTGCTGTGCCTGACCAAAAGGCCAGGCAGCAACTTCAGCGCCCAGCAGTGGGCGTGAGAAATATTGGCGCCCAGCCAGGGGCGTTGAAAATGCGTCCCTGGCTGGTTCTCGTTTTCAGTTTTCGTCTACTTTTCGTTTATGCGACTTTGATTTTGCGTGCTTGCCTTATAACGTCCTTTACGCGTTGTGCAGCGTTTGTGGGATTCGTTACAGGCCATCCCGAGCGTCGCTTATTTTTGTGGCGATCATTCGGGTTTGCGGAACACGTATTTCGGTATAACTCTTTGGCAAATTAGTCTATGAATGTTTGGGCAATTTTTTAAGGTCGTTGGTTTTCTAGGATAGTTTGTCACACACAATCACATATTTCGCTACACATAACTAACATTCATCATGAGGCAATAATAACATGTCATGTTGTTTATGATAGGCTTCTATGGGTAGTTATTTGCGCCTGGCTTGGTACCGCTTCTATCGTAGATCCAACACATGCCCCGGTCGAGGTAGTGTCTTCAACAGACGAATTTCGCCCAAGAGGCCATCCCGCAAGTGCAAGCCAAGGGGGCATGCAGGCGAGAGGGACCTAATGAGCGAGCGATTGGGTTCGGGATAGGTGTACTACCTGCACAAGTACCGAGTGGGCAACATGCGCGGCGTATGCACCCCCCCTATTGGCGAAAAAAAGGTATCCTTAGTCCCAACTCCCGAGGGAGCCGAGATTCGTTATGCGGTTCTGCCCGTTCACATTAATATGCTGATTTTCAGGTCGTCCCAACTTGATGGGGAAATAAACGCGGGGTAGGATCGTTTCACCCTTCGGCTATTTTGATTACCTACAAGCACGAGTATTTCCTTCACTATCCCCAGTGGAGTCGCCACTGTGAGGGGGTCGAAAAAGCACGAGGCTAATGCGTGACCTCGTCCCTCGTGGGTGTGACGATTCTTTTTATTCAATCAAGTGTAATTGGATTTCCTGTGAGTTTACACCCAATTGACTAGTAATATAGGAGTCGCCATTCAGTTTTTAACGACAATGAGAAAAACTGACAAAACCCGGTTATCGTGACATAAAGGGAGTGCAATTATGTTTGACCACGACGGCCGTAGGTTCCCTTGTGATCCCTGGTGTGCGGATCTCTCAACATACACCCGCAAGGTAGAGATTGAGGGTTCGGGGGACTGTAACTACCGAGAGGAGTACTCACTCGTCGATAACTCCAGAGGCAGGATATCCTTACTAGCTCAGCATAAATAATTGAAGGGACATGTGTTAACTATTAAACTAATCTGAGTTGATTTTAACAATATGCAACATATAATACTAGATCGATCGCGATTATCTGATTTAGATTGCATTAAGGGACCTAGCATGATAATCCAATTTCCCAAAAATATTATATTTGTTAGGCGTGGTAGAACAATCAGATTTAGTTAGTTTAACAGTTCATAAAAAGGGCGAGGAAAGCAATTAAATCATAGAAAAGGGACACATTACGACGCACCCTTGAGAGGTGCGTCACGGTTCTCAGAAAACTAACCACTTTGACTTTGCTATTTCTCCTTTTTATTTAACGAATCTCAAATTATGGGACAGGATACGTTCTGTTCGATTTATGGATCGATTGCGATAGAACGCGTGAACAATTTCGCAGCGTGAGGCTTAGACTAGGGGTTGGAGTCAATACTCAGAATATGAATTGTGTGTTGTGTGTCATTGTTGTGTGTTTCACGTCGAACTTAGGGCCCTATTTATAGAAAAGAGTTCGTGGAAAGATGGAATTGTAGAGCTCTAATCCACGAGGAATTAGGAAAGAATACGTTCCAGGTAATTTCAGCGCCCAGGCCTGGGCGTCAAAGATTTCGGCGCCCAGCTCTGGGCGTTGAACATAGGATCCAGGCAATTTCAGCGCCTAGGGCTGGGCGTTGAAATTGCTGTTTGGGCCGTTTCTTTATCAGATTCAGACTCTTAGATTCCGGAGTGTATGAGACTTTAATCGAGTCTTTTAGTGCGTATTAACCTTGTGACGGGATGCGTCTGGGCCCGTTACGAACTCTAGGCTCGTTAGGATTTTAATTAATACGTGACTCTTATTTTCGAATCATATTAGGAATAAGATTCTCTCGTAATCTCTATCTCATTTAGGATTTATGTCGGAGTGCAACACCTAATTCTGACAGGTTTCTATCTTTTATGACTTGCCACTTTTAACAACTACCCATTACGGCAGTTACTATTTTTAGCAGGTTTCCATAAATAGCAGGTTTCTATAAATAGCAGGTTTCGGGTGAAATGAAAAGAGGAATTGAGATTCGTTATTTTATAGGAGATGCGTTGTCAACTGGAGATTTACGTTCTCATCATCGAACCTTCTTTTTCGGGAATGGGGACAAAAGTAGGTGTCTACACCCCCGAACCCTCAATCTCTACCTTGCGGGTGTACGTTGAGAGATCCCCACACCAGGGATCACAAGGGAACCTATGGCCGTCGTGGTCAAACATAATTGCACTCCCTTTATGTCACGATAACCGGGTTTTGTCAGTTTTTCTCATTGTCGTTAAAAACTGAATGGCGACTCCTATATTACTAGTCAATTGGGTGTAAACTCACAGGAAATCCAATTACACTTGATTTGACAAAAAGAAACGTCACGCCCACGAGGGACGAGGTCACGCATTAGCCTCGTGCTTTTTCGACCCCCTCACAAGTACTCAAAATAATACGTTTTGACTTTAGGAAAATAATTTTTGAAAATCCTAAAGTTCCGCAATCGTAGTTTAAGGATTTACCACTTTGCACTATTAGTTACTGCAAAGCATCTCTCAAACTAGAGCTCTTATACCACTTTGTAACACCCTAATAATTCCTTGCTTTTATAAAACCATTTTCCAACTTAAAATAAAGGGATTTACTAAAGTATTACCGCCATCGTGATAATGGTTAAGGCTATTACCAGAATTACGCAGCGGAATTAAATGTCAACTAACTTTTAAAAAACATAATTAATGAAATATTGAGGCCTCCTACAATTTGGAACCATAATGGCCCAAAACCCAAAACATAAATAGTTTCAAACATTTCAAACATAAATAAAGTATTATTAAATAGTTCAAAATACGAAAACATGCAACTCTCTCGATCATCCCAAGCCACATGTTTCCGATCTACTAACCTGCTATTTTATTCTACTCCCCATCAATGAAAGTGCAAATGATAGATCATCATAGGGTCATTAAGGCAAGGGCCATGACCAGAAACACACAAAGCACGTAGTCAGCAAAAGCTGAGTACTTACAAGCATAGGGTGAATGAAACTAAAACATGCATCACTGACTAAGTACTAATCAACATGCAAAAGCCATATAATAATAAACAATCAATCATGAATACAAGACTCGACTCTTGACTCGACTCTTGACTCACAATTTAATTAGAATAAGCTTCGAACGGGCCAAAAGAATATTCCACAAAGGGAAAGGTGATGGGAGCCAACCATACACCAAATAATAAATAATAAAATCGAGCCATACCGAGTGTCGGGTCATACCGACGGAATTCCTGCGCATAATATAAATGAAACAACGTCTTGTATCATTAGTAGGAGTACGAGCTTTCCGGCAAGACTCCTCCCATTGTTCATACTCAAGGTATATACGTTCCAAAAGTTTTGAAGCTTGTTCTGGTTGCACTTTACGTTTATTAATATTTTATTAAAGGCGAACTCAAGACTCACCAACATGCACACATACAATTAATAAACAACAACCAAAACAATCTTATTTTAAATGCTTTAGGACTTGTGATCAACAAGGCAAGACACTTGTGATATTACTACCATGGTCCTCCTCACCAAGGTGAGACTCCACATCATGCACATTAACATGAGGGTTGTGCCCTTGCACGACAAATCCTTATTCATTTCATACATAATATTCCCAACTGAACCCTACATGTGCGGTGGCTTACGTGAGCTAACCCTTCACATGTGGTAAAATAAATAGTACAACGAAGTACGAATAATTGGCTCTAAGTATGCTAGACATCCAGTACAATAGCATACAAATAAATAATCCATCCCTTGCATGTGAAATAAACCATATATGCATAAACATTGAACAACATGATTGACAATGAAATCCATACTCATAATAATTCCAACATGCTTGTTCCACAATTAATCCAATAAATCCAACATCACAAATCACATGCTCGTTCACCAAAATAAACATGGTTCCACATAATGTAATTCACATCATCAACAATCACGTAATGTCACTGACAAAAGGTGTGGTCGCCCTAGACTTGTACGTACCTTGAATACCTAAGCGTAGGGGCCACTTTGCAATAACGAGCACTCAACTAGAAATCACCTCCTATCATCAAAATAATGAAACTTAAATTATTTCCATGTTCATTGAATTTCCAGCAACTTTATAAAATTTAAAACCTCCTTTAGACTTTAGAATTCAATCGTTTTTCAATAATAAAAACGTCTCAATTTGCAAAATCAATCCCTAGTACGAAAACATACTTTTTCCGCCTTTAAAATCAATAAAAATCGACACTTTAAACCTTTATTCAAATCTGAAAATATAATTGATTATCATAATTAAAATCATCACCTAATTATGCTAATCAATTGACTCATTAGGTCTAGGTTAAAACCCTAACTTGAAAATCCCAATAACACTAGTTTATCATCATAAAAATCAATGCTTTATTTATTTTTTTTTTTTTTTTTTTTTTTTGATAAGTCAGAGTAGATTTCATTGCTTGAAAAACCAGATTACAAACAAAGTCCTAAGCCAGGGAGGCTAAGGAGCAAACAACATGACAACAGTCATAGGGAAGAAAAGAGAAGAAACAAAGCCTAAATAGTGCATTTGCTCTTCCACCAAATCTGGTCATTTGTGCTAGATTGCTTAGCACCTATATGAGCTAATCTGTCAATCACACTCCTCTGAATGCATCTGATAGTAGTTGAAGGGGTAGGAACCTTCTGATTCCAGAGAGCATCATTTCTTGCTCTCCATAGATTATACACAGTAGCATTGACAGCAGTGTGTATTGCTGTCTTTTGAAATTTGCTGCACTGGCTCTTCCATTTAACCCACCTCAGCAGGCCCATATAATGTACTTTGCTAGTAGGAATATCTAGCCATTCCTCAACCCCCTGTAGACATCTTCTACTGTATTCACAGTCAAAGAAAAGGTGTGGGTGAGTTTCATCTTTTGCCTCACAAAGCAAGCATGTAGTAGTGTTACAGACCCCAATCTTATGTAGCCTTTCTCTTGTTTGCAGTCTCCCTTGGACCATCAGCCAGCAAATCACTCTAGTCTTGGGAATAGAGGCTCTATTCCACACTGCAGATCCCCAAGGGACCTTCTCATGCTGTTGAACCAACTTCTGGTATACCTTCTGGATAGAGTATTTAGGCATTTGATCCAACTCAGCCTCACTAAACAAACCCTTTAGTTTCTCCTTCACACTACAAATCTTTCTCCAGTACCAACCACTATCAGCTTTTGGCTGATAATTCCACCAACCTGCAGTCTTAATGTAGATTGCATTGACCCATCTAACCCACATTGTGTCCTGTTTTCTGGCTATAGCCCAAACATATTTCCCTAAAGCTGCAATATTCCATGCCTGAACTTGCCTTATTCCTAACCCCCCTTCCTTTTTAGGTCTGCAAACTCTATCCCAGGCAACATAACCTGGTTTAGAACAGAAGTAAGTGCCTTGCTATAAAAAGGCTCTACAGATAGCTTCAACATTTTTAAGCACATGTTTGGGAAGGATAAACACTTGAGCCCAGTAAGAGTGGATGCTTAAGAGGACTGAATTGATAAGAGTTATCCTTCCTGCAAAAGACAAGTTCCTAGAACTCCAAGTCTTGATTCTTGCCATCATTTTATCAACTAATCCTTCACAATCAGCATTAGTGATTCTTTTAAAGTAAATAGGAACTCCTAAATACCTAAAGGGAAAAGAACCCAAGGCAAACCCAGAAAAGTCCACTACCTGCTGAACTACCTCTGGTTTCATACCAGCACAATACACAGCTGACTTTTGAATGTTAGCCTTCAGACCAGAAGTGTCAGAAAAAAGTTTGAAACCTTGGAGAAGCAGCTGAATAGAGTGAAACTCACCTTTGCAGCATAAGATGAGATCATCTGCAAAGCAGAGGTGAGTCAACTTTGTAGACCTACACCTTGGATGAAATTTAAAGCAGCTATCCTCACCCACCTTGTATAGAGTTCTAGACAGATATTCCATACATACTACAAACAATAAAGGAGACAAGGGATCCCCTTGTCTTAACCCCCTGCTGGAAGCAAAATATCCTTGGGCTGAACCATTTAGCATGATTGAGAATTTGGGAGTTGTAACACAAACCATGATCCAATTAACAAACTGAGCTGGAAATCCCAAAGCAAGCAGCATCTCTTCCAAGAAATCCCACTCAATTGTGTCATAAGCTTTCTGCATATCTAATTTGATCAAGCAACCAGGTGATGCATTCTTCCTTCCATATTGTCTGACAATTTCTTGACACATCATTATGTTATGCATGATAAATCTACCATGCACAAAGGCCCCTTGATTCTCAGCTATCAACATAGGTAGCACACATTTCATTCTCTCACAGAGGATTTTTGTGATGCATTTATAAATTACATTGCAACAGGATATGGGCCTGAATTCAGTAATATTTTTTGGACATTTTGTCTTGGGAATCAGAGTGATAGTAGTGGAATTAATCTCTTTTAGGAGTTTTCCAGTGTGGAAAAAGTCCAGAACAGCCTTTGTTACATCCCCCCCAACTATGTTCCAGTTTTCTCTGAAAAAATGGCTCCCAAACCCATCTGGGCCAGGGGCTTTGTCACCATTAATAGAGAACATAGCATACTTGACTTCCTCATTAGTGACAGGGGCTAATAATTGGTCTTTCTGCAGTTGTTCAAGTGTTGGACCAGCATGCACAATATCAATCATAACATGACTTCTACTAGAAGCTTTAGTGCCCAAGAGATTCTGGTAATACTCCAGAAAAGCAGCAGACACAGATGTTGGATCACACACCCACTTACCATGCATATCATGGATAGCATGCACTGTGTTATGAATAATCCGAGCTCTAATGCTTTTATGGAAGAGAGAGCTGTTTTCATCTCCATCCTTTGCCCAGGCTTCTTTTGCTTTCTGTTTCAGGAAAGAAATATAAGCAGCATGCATCAATTTATACCTCTTAGCAGCTTCAACTTCTCTATCAGCAAGCTCACTATCACCAGGTGCTAGGTGAAGATTCTTCTGACACAAATCCAAATCTTGCTTAGCTTTTATGTCAGCAGCATGGATATCATTGAAACCTGTTCTATTCAGCTCTTTAAAAACCCCTTTCATTCTTTTTAGCTTCTGAACCACCTGATACATCAGAGTACCAACCACACCCTTTGACCAATTCACCTTAACCAGATCAGTATAGCCTTCAGCATACTTCCACATTGCAAAGTACCTAAAAGGCTTCTTTACAATGTTATCACAGGGGTACACAGCAAGCACAATAGGACAATGATCATATTCTCCTTCAGACAAAAAACCAGCTTCAGCATTAGGATAATTCTGAAACCACAAGTCATTAGCCATAACCCTATCAATTTTAGAAAACACCCTAGCCTCCCCTGCTTGTTTATTACTCCAAGTGTAGAAGTGTCCAGCAGCTTTAACATCTTCTAGGCCACATATATCTACACAATTCCTAAAGGAAACCATTGAATGATGCCTCACAAGAGCTCCCACCCTTTCATCTATATTTAGAACACAATTAAAATCACCCAGAACTATCCAAGGCTTGTGCACACCAATACCCAAGCCACACAGATCCCTCCATAGATCCTCTCTTTCCTTGCTCTGATTAAAAGCATAGACAAAAGTACAGCAAAAATCCACACTCCCACTTTTTGGACAAACCAAACAATGAATCAATTGACTGGTAACTTTCAGAACACTAAGAGTGAAAGCATTTGGATTCCATGCTAACACAATTCTCCCTCCCTTACAGCTGCTACTGTTGGTAGTGAAACACCAACCATTGAACATATTAACATATAAGGCCCCCATTTTTGTATGAGGCACCTTTGTCTCAAGGAGACCAACTAACCCAGCTCCATGAGAGTGAATAAAAGCCTTCACCTCATTTTGCTTCCTCTGGGTGTTGATCCCCCTCACATTCCAACTAACAATCCTATCCATTGTGACCAGGAGAGTCCCCCCTCCTAGAAACAATGTTCTGCAACATCTCCTCACCTCCTACATCATCACCCCCAAGTTGATCCTCACCCCCATCATCCTCCACTAAGGCATCATCCACTGTGGCATCATCAGTGTCTAGCACCTGGAAATGGTTCACAATGGGAATAATTGGAGGTCTTTGCTCTCTCCTCCTACTAGATTGCAACACAGTTTGGAACCCACCATTCTCAGGCACCAAAACAGTTCTGGTAATTGGTGCAACAACAGGTGCAGCCTGTTGTCTAGGAACCCACATCTTTCTACTACCACCCTTCCTGCATTTTCTGGCATCATGCCCCATAGTCTTAGAGACAGTACACACCAGTGGTTTCCACTCATACTCCACATCAATCTCCACCATCACCCCCTTCTCATTTACAAACTTGAGCACCTCAGGAAATTCTTGATCTACAAGCACCTCCACCTGCACCCTAGCAAACTGCAATTTATCTCTCTTTGCAGTTGCATTATCTACCCTTTTCAGTACCCCAAGCTTCCCTACTATCTTGCTCAAACTTCTCTCCCCCCAATACATGAATCCCAACCTGTGCAGTTTCACCCAGATTGGGACAGATCTCAAATCCTCCTTTGTGAAATCCATGTCCTGAGTCCAAGGCTTCAGTACAACTGGTTTACTATCAAAAAAGGGTCGAGTCAGTTTTAGCACAGCATCTCTCTTCTCCATTGTAGCAAATCTCACCAAGTATACCCCCTTTGCCCCCAATACCACCTTGTCCACCCCCATATTCCTCCAAATTCTTCGAATGAACCCTTCCATGACATGAATAGGGGGATTAGCACCCACCACATAGCACATTACAGCAGAGTTCCAATAATCAATTTCCTCCTGAATGTCCTCTAAATCAATAGTCACACAATCCCCTGTTTCCAGATTATGGAAAGGTATGGATTGATTCAAAATGTTCTCAGTATTATGTGGAGTTGCTTCAGTATTAACAGTATTATGTGCAGCTATGTCAAAATCAGTGTTCAAGTTACTCCTTATATCCCCAAATTTAATCGGAGAAACAGGGTTACCTTCAATGTCATCCACCCACGCAATCGGCCTCGAGTTCGAGTGAATGTGTGATAGCCACTCAGAGAAATCCCTTCGTGCTGATGACTGGTGTTGCAGAGCCAAAAGCGACGCCGCCGGAGATAAAATATCCCCAAAACCGCCATCTCCAACATTCTGGGTATTAACAATTAGTGGCGCCAACGCCTCCCTTTCCTGTTCAAGGTCCTCCAAGATTCTCGCAGATGATCCAGTAGCTTGTGTGTCACTTCCATTCTTATCGAGGTTCGAATTTGTTGCCTTCATCCGAGCTCTAGCTTTCCTTGCCATGGCGTCACTGCTAAGCAGGAGAGAAAAACTAGAGAGAGAAACGCGCGCCCTAATCAATGCTTTATTCAATAAACAAATCTGAAAATTTATCCTTTAATAATTAAAACAAGCCTAATGAATCACAACACGCAAATCCTCAAACCACGGTATTCATAATCGGTTCCCAGCATTTTAATTACTCAAAACAATATTAATATAATAATTTAAAATACGGAATTTAAATAGAATAGGTAAGGAAGAAGAGAATTATACCAATCCGGCCTATAGCACGGAACAACCACGAATTAATGTGATTGGGCGAAAAGAGATTGGAAAACGAACACGAACAACACACGAACAACACCGCACACACACACGCACGACTTGTGTGCGGGTGCGCGCAGCGTCGAAGGGGCGAGGCAGCAGCAACAGGCGCGAGCGAGAGGTGGGCGCGCGCTGGGCGCGAAGGAGAGAGCGAGAGTGTGGGTGCAGCGCTGTGCGCGAGGGCACGAGCGAGAGATAGAGAGGGTGTGGTGTGCGATGCACACGAAGCAACAACACAGCAGCACAGCACCAAGAGCTATGCGTGCTGGCTGGGCGGGCTGCGAGAGAAAAGGGGAGGGCGAGAGTGTGTGTGGACGAGAGGCGGGCGAGCACAAGGGCTCGAGGGCACGAGGTCGTGCGGGTGCCGAGCAAAGAGAGAGGAGAGTAAGTTGGAGTGAGGGGCAAGAAAAACAAAAGAGGGTTTATGAATTTTAGGGGCTCATTTAATGATGGGGGAGTCCTATTTATAGGCTCCCTAATCCCTTGATGGACTAGGCTTAGGAGATTTGAGTTGGGCCTAGGAAATAAATGATTTGGGCTAGCTTAGGATTTAAATTAAACTCTTTTGATTGGGCTCGTTTAGTAAAACGAATTGGACTTTTTATTTAAAACCCGAAGCTTTAAAAATCATTTGCAACTCATTTAATTTCCCGACTCAAGAATTAAATTCGTTTCGTAATTAATTAAATTAATAAATATTCTAATTAATTATAATACATTAAACAAAATTTATTTAAATATTATTTAAATGTTAATAAATCGTAAAATGCTTTATAAATATAATAAAATATACTTATAAATATTATAAAAATACGAGGTATTACATACAAAAATACAATGGTTTTCTAAAGAACCGCCCCCTTTATAGGAGGAAAAAACACCCCCTACAATTCTGGCGACTCCATTGGGGATTTTACTAATTTCAATTTCGAAAATGCGAGCAGATTTCGAGCAGCAAAGCCACTGATCTGCTTAAGTACTAGATGCCAGCACTGGCGCCAAGCGCAGCCCCTGCGCCCAACGCCACTGCCTGCATCCAGGACAGTGGCTCACAGTGGCTTGTCGCCCACTTTTGCTCAACTTTTCGTGTTGGGAGTTAGTCTATTTTTGAATCTGGAAGGACGCTCCCAAACCTCGTGAACGAGTGCTGAAAAACGAGCTTTACAAATACAAATTCAAGTACGATTTTAATTTCAATTTCTAGGCATTTCATGCATTTTTCGAAAACCATATTGTGCAAAATGAATTTCTACCTTTGCCCAAACGGATGTGTTCTACATTCGGGCTAGCCCCGGGGGAAACGCAATGGTGACTCTCCATACGGTTCCCGACCAAAGTGTGTGACCATTTCCGCGCCTACCGAAACTTGGCATTTACTTGACATTCCCGATGTCAAATATGGAGGTCGTCTGCCGACACACACCTCCCTTAGGCGGATGTGAAAGTTGTCGCCGGATCCGTCTCTTAGTCGAGTACCTTTACATCCTAGGCCGACCACTTGCATCATACAAAACTTAGACCGACCTTAGGTTGAGAACTTTGCATGTCGCATTCATATTCATGACTAGTGTGACAACGTGCTACTTGTGCATTGTTTGGGCGTCTTTGCACGCGTGAATGGCTAACCTCGAGTTCTAGCTTGCCAAAACCCATTAGCCTCCAACTAGGAAACCAAGCCCCTAGGAGAATCATATAAACCTCATGCATCTAAATCGCCGATTTTAGGGTCTTTAGGAGTGTCACTCCATTTGATTCAAAACCCTTAAACACGCCCCATGCACAAATTCCAAATTCAATCCAACGGCGTCATAATGTCGGATTTTCGAGTCCAAATTCCAAGCTCCAAATTCCAAATTCAATCCAACGGCGTCATAATGCCGGATTTTCGAGTCCAAATTCCAAATTCCAAATTCAATCCAACGGCGTCATAATGCCGGATTTTCGAGTCCAAATTCCAAGTTTCAAAGTTCAAGATTCAATCCAACGACGTCATAATGCCGGATTTTCAAATCCAAACCTCAATTTTCAAGTCAAAGTTCAAATCCAACGGCGTCATAATGCAGGATTTTCTAGTCCAAATTTTGAGTTTCAAGTTCAAAATCAAATTTTCTAGTCCAAAACCTCAATTTTCAAAGTTCAAATCCAACGGCGTCATAATGCCGGATTTTCTAGTCCAAAATTCGAGTTTCAAGTTCAAATTCAATTTTCAGGTCCAAATCCAACGGCGCCATAATGCCGAATTTTCTAGTTCCAATTTCGAGTTTCAAGTTCTAAATTCAAGGCTCTATCCAACGGCGTCATAATGCCGGATTTTCTAGTCAAATTTCAAAGTTCAAAACTCAAATCCAACGGTGTCATAACGCCGGATTTTCTAGTCAAGTTTCAAGTTCAAAACTCCAAATCCAACGGCGTAATGCCGGATTTTTCTATATCAAACATTCAAGTCTTCAAACCTCAAATTCAAGTTGTCAATACCAATCTCAAAGTCTCAAGTTCAAATGTCAAAACTCATGGCCGGCATAATGCCAATTTTTCGAATCAATCCTTCAATCTTCAAGTCCTATACTCAAATTATCTGGTTCCAAATTCATGTCGTCGCAATGCCGACTTTCTATTCTATATTTCAAACTTCAAGTTCCAAGTCTACGGCGGCATAAGGCCGGACTTTCAAGTTTCCAAATTCAATCCCTCAACTCCATGGCGGCATGATGCCGGAGTTTTCAAAATACAAAGCCTTATATCCTATATACAAAAGTGCGTCCTTTCCATTCAAAGTTCAAACTTTGAGTCAAATTCAAATTTTAAATTCATCTTCAAGTTACCAAAACTCTTTCTTTCTATTTCTCCCCAGTACAAAATTCAAAATACTTCCAACGGGTTGAAAATCCCCTGAAATAATACAAGTCCAATCTTCCAATGGGTTGAAAATCCCCTGAAATAATACAAATTCAAATTCCATATTCTATCTCCGGGTTGAAAATCCCCTGAAATAATACAAACCCCATTCCAAATACTTCCAACGGGTTGAAAATCCCCTGAAATTGTACAAGTCCAATTTTCCAATTGGGTTGAAACTCCCCAGAAATAATACAAATTCCATTCAATCGGGTTGAAATCCCCCTAAAATATTGACGGGTTGAAATCCCCTTGAAATAATACGAAATCAATTCCCTTTCAATCGGGTTGAAATTCCCTTCAAATACTCCAAGTCCAACGGGTTGAAATCCCCCTGAAATATTGACGGGTCGAAATTCCTTTGAAATAATACAAAATTCAATTTCCTAATACAAGTCCAATTTCCAAAATGCTCGAACGGGTTGAAATTCCCCTTAAAATAGTCCAATTTCCAATAGGTCGAAATATTCATTTTTCGATATTCCAAGTTCTAGTACAAAGAGTCAACTTCCAAAAAAGAATGAAGGCTCCTCTCAAACATTTCCAACGGGTTGCAAATCCCGGATACAAGTACAAAAACCCAAAATCCCGAATCTTCGGAGTGGCACTTAGAGTCAAGTCTAGGTCTCATTCATTGCATGCATAACATACCATGTGTCGGGAAGTTCAAGTTCTAAAGTTCAAAATCATGTTCTAAATAGGTGCTCAGACTCCTCCTCTCAAAATCCTATTCAAGATGACTTCACTAGCAGCAGCTGTAGCAGAGCTCTATGAACGTGTTGAGGAAGCGGAGGCTCGCATAAGGGCTCTCGAAGACAATCAAGAAACTCTTTTCCATGTTGTGGGCCCTTTCGAGGTAGAGGAAATATTTCACAACCAAAGACCTGTGCCACACCTTGTGCAGCCAAGTGAAAACTCAGAATTTGGGTTACCTCAAGGAGACATTTGTGGGATCTGGGCCAGCGATGATGAAGACACATATCAGGACCCTCCTATCGAAAACATCTCTGACGATGAATGCCGAGAAATCGTGAGCGCCGATTGGTACCTGGACCCTAAGGCAGAAAACAGTGTTCAAGTCATGACTAGGTCTGGTCGAATTCAAGAGCCAGCCAACAGAACGACACCGACAACTAATGTTCCTCTACCCACCGAGGAGAACCCTCTAATCAAGCAATCGAATCGCACTAAGGCAGAGGTTAATATCTGGCCACTCATGGCTTCCTCTGTGGAGCACCGCACTGCTCTTATCAATGCTCTTGTCAAGTTGAATGTCACCCCAGAAGTCACTCCTGACGAATTGATCGGGTTACTTACAAATCTGGAAGAAGGAATCACCTTTACTAATGAAGACCTCCAACTTGAGGGGGCAGGCCATCACAAGGCTCTCTATCTGACTGTTGAATACAAAGACAAGATCATCCCCATGACTCTAGTGGACAATGGATCAGCTATCAATGTGTGTCCTCTTCACACTGCTGAGAATTTGGGTTTCACCCCTAGTGACTTTTCTAGTTCCTCCCAAGGTGTTCGTGCCTATGACAAAACTCGCCGGGAAGCAATGGGAACTCTCACTCTACTACTCCGCACAGGGCCGATCGAGCGGAAAGTAAGCTTTCAAGTGCTCAACATCAAAGCAAGTTTCAATCTCCTATTGGGAAGACCTTGGATCCATGACCTCAAAGCAGTGCCATCTTCCCTCCACCAGAAAGTCCGAATGGAGGTCCAAGAAAATGTCCTTACTCTGCATGCCTCCCATCCAAGGACCAAAATAGCCGACAAGGCTCTGATATTAATCGAACATGATGACAACGACGAAGACCTTTGGGGATTCAGTGCTGAAGTTGGAGCCATCGAATCTAGAATGAATCCCATGGCAAAGCGCATGATGATCAAGTGTGGGCGCTTCTTGGGCACTACTCTCCCACCGCCCACCGAATCTCCTTTCAAGGCCCAAGAACAGACTAACTGTTGCGGACTGGGATACAAGCCAACTAAGTTCGATGACAAGTAGCAAAAGGCTAAGCTAAAGGCCCGTCGAGCTGGCAAAGATCAATTCAAAATATCTCCTCATCAACTCACACTCAATGGGCAATTCGTGAAAGAAGGGGAGGATGACTTATTCTTTGACTTCCCAGAACCTTTCTATGACTCTTCAAAGGGGATCCTTTACCCTGGGTTCGAGATTTTTCAAGACTGTCACTTTCTAGAGGATGCTCCTCCAATACAAGATAAGGCTACCCCTGAATGCCTTGATTCATCATCTGTTGGTCTACTATTTGGTCAAGAAATAACCCCAACCATTTCCGAAGACACCATGGTTCAAATGATCACTCAAATCGAAGATTTCGACCCATCTAAGATAATTACTCCAAGTGAGAAGATGGTCAATGGCTGGAGAAAGTCTCTCAAGATATCTGCTCCAAATGGCAAAATGTTCAAGATTACTGTGGGCGAAGGATCTATGATGAGCGAGTCCGAGTCTGAGGATGAGTCTGGATCTGAGTCTAGCAATGAGTCTAAGTGTCTAGAACTAGAGTCTTGCATCAATCAAGAGCCTCTAAAGGCCGAGCTTCAAGTCAAAACAGTCGATGTAATGATTGTTGATTTCAATAGCACTTCAATTTCTACTTACTCTTCGAGTCCTAATTCAAAACACAATCCTAATCCAAACAACTTTGCTTCACAAGAAACTGACTTTGAATTTCTAAAAGCTATCGAAGATCACGAAAACAGGACGCCCATAATTGAGGAAACAGAAAAAATCAACCTTTCTAACAGCAGTGATTCAAAACTAGTTCAGATTTGTTTAAGTCTTTCTCAAGCAGAGCGGGACGATCTTATCAAGCTACTTTCAGAGTATGTAGACGTCTTCGCATGGTCCTATCATGATATGCCAAGAGTTGATCCAAGCATTGGTCAGCATACAATTTCCCTTAATCCAGGTTCAAAACCCATCAAGCAGAAACTCCGTCGCATGAAACCGGATGTTTCCCTCAAAATTCAAGAAGAGGGCTCCAAGCAGCTAGAGGCCGGGTTTATTCGAGAAGCAAAATATCCAGAATGGATTGCAAATGCCGTCCCAATTCCAAAGAAAGATGGCAAAGTACGAATGTGTGTGGACTACAGAGATCTTAACATGGCCAGCCCTAAAGACGGTTTTCTATTGCCTCACATCGACATCTTGGTCGACAACACCGCAAATCATGCCTTACTCTCTTTTATGGACGAGTACGCAGGCTACAATCAGATTCCCATGGCAGAGGAGGACATGGAGAAGACAACCTTCAACACTCAGTGGGGCACATATTGCTATACAGTTATGCCGTTTGGACTAAAGAACGCAGGAGCAACTTATCAAAGAACAGCCACAACCATCATGAGCGATATGATTCACAGGGAAATTGAGTTTTTCAACAGGCTCAGACAATACAATATGAGGCTCAATCCTCAAAAGTGCGCATTCGGGGTAACGTCAGGCAAGTTACTCGGATATGTTATCAGCTCTCGAGGCATATAGGCTGATCCTTCAAAAATCAAAGCAATTCTCGAGATGCAACCACCAATGAATGAAAAGGAAATTCGGGGTTTTCTCGGCAGACTACAATATATCAACAGGTTCATTTCAAGACTTACAATGATCTGTGAACCGGTATTTCGAAAGCTCCGAAAAAGCGAACCCAATGTGTGGGATGGCGACTGCCAGCATGCCTTCGATAAATTCAAGAGCTACCTTTCCAACCCACCAGTACTAAAGCCAGCCATGCCAGGGATTCCCCTCAGGCTCTACCTCACAACAACAGATTCAGCAGTGGGGGCTATGCTTGCCCAGGAAATTGAAGGCAAGGAGAACGCCGTATACTATATAAGCAAAAGGCTAATCGAGTACGAGACCAAATACACTCAGCTCGAGAAACTCAGTATCGCCTAGGTTTAGGCCACAAAGAAACTACGGCACTACATGCTCTCCAATACAGTACATGTGATCAGCAAAGCGGATCCTCTCAAGTATCTATTCGAAAAACCAGCACTTAACGGACGGTTGTCCCAGATGGTTGGTCATGCTAGCAGAATTCGACCTCAAATACATTCCACATAAGTCTATCAAGGGTTCAGCAGTCTCGGATTTCCTAGCCGGCTGTCCTGTCGAGGCAGAAGAGGAAGATTATGACTTACTCGACGAGCAAATCTTAATGACCAGTGATGACAGTTGGTCAATGCATTTTGACGGTGTTTCCAACCAGAACGGATGTGGTGTTGGAGTAATCCTAGTAGCCCCAGACGACACTCACATTCCTATATCAGCAAAACTGTAATTCAACGTCATAAACAATGCGGCAGAATATGAAGCATGCATCATGGCCCTGGAAGCCTCCTTAGCACTAGGTGTCCAGAAACTTCGAGTGTACGGGGATTCCTCCCTAATCATCAATCAAATTTCCGGCAAATGGAAAGTGAGGAGCGAGAGCTGAAGGAAATAATTCCCTTGGTCCAAGTATGCATTCAATGTTAAGTCTAATAAATGCGGTTCAGTATTAATTAACAAGTTAATAATTCAGTGAGATCAAGTGAGCTGAATGCCTAGCTAGAGGCCGCTTCAGTTCAAGTGGAATTAATGATATTAATCCACAGCTTACTCTTGACTGAACCCGTAGGGTCACACAAATAGTACGTAAACGGATCAAGTATTTAATGGCATTAAATACTCCATCTATGGATATTCGGAATCGACGGATCTTGGTTTCAGTGGGAGCTGAGATCGTCACAGGCAAGAAATGAATACTCCGGAAACGATGATATTGCCGGAAACGGAAATATGGATCGTATCGGAAATATAAATATTATCCAAGTCGTAGATGTTGCCGGAAACGGAAACATGGTACGTATCAGAAAATATTATCGGAAATGGAAATATTGCCGGAATCAGAAATATTGCCGGAAACGGAAATATTGTCAGAAACGGAAATATTATCGGAATCGGAAAATAATTCCGGAAACGGAAATATTAAATATTTGTTCGAAACGGAAATTAATTCCGGAATCGGAAATATTAAATGTTGTTCGTATCGGAAATAAATTCCGGAATCGGGAATTTAATCGAAAGCGTATCGTACGAATTAGCATCGGACGAGGCTCGCTAGACGAAGGCCCAGCACGAAGCCAGGCCATCGCCCAGCAAGCCACACGCATCACCAACACACGCTAAAGCCTCGACCAGGCCCAGCGCAAGCCAGGCCCAGCCGAAGCCATGGGCGCGCGCGGACAGTAGCATGGGCCGAGCGTTGTGCGCTCAGCGTGGGCCGCAAGGCCTGCGCGGGTGTACGGTGCTCGTGCGATGCTCGTGTGCGAATCCTAAAGCTATCGGGATTCGATAAAAGATTAAAATCCTAAACCTATTAGATAAAGTTTATTTAAATAGAGTCCTAGCAGGATTCTAATTAAATAAATTAGTATCCTAATAGGATTCCAATTCCTTTTCCATACCTCTATAAATAAGGGCCTAGGGTCATTATTTATACATAACTTTTCAAGTATTCAAAGCTAGGATTTTTAAGCAGAAAAATCAGCCATATCTCTTGCCCATTTAGCCGAAAATAAGTAGTACCTTAAGGGCGATTCTAGTTGGTCAATCTTAAGGCGGATCCGGACGTGCTGTGGACTATCTACGGAGGGACGACACTTGGAGTCCTAAAGACTTGTTCTTGTTCGGTTCGGGCGCAGCTAGGGAAGGCACGCAACAAAGAGTATGCATCTAAACTATGCTAAATGATTATGTGTAAATAATATGTTTTCCTGGCTTTATGGTTTTAACGCATGATCTATGAATTGTCATATGTATCATAACCTAACAGTGGTATCAGAGCCTCTTATTATTTTCATAATCTAAATTGCATGAACATGGTTAAATATTACAAATTTGCAAGAATTAAAAGGGGTGATTAATTTTCGTAATTGTTAATTAATTGCAAATTGCGTTTATTTAATTATACGTACGCAGTTTTTCGGCAGTTTCTTCGTTACTCATCCAAATCGAGTGATTTTTGTGTCAATTTCGCATGTAAAAGGCATTCTAAAATTTTGACAAAAGTAGTATTTTTCGGCCGAACCCATAATTCTCAAATTCGAAGCCTAACTATGACTTTTCGGAGGTTTTAGATTTTCGAATGCAAAATTTCGTAAATTTAAGATGTTAAATTAAATATTTGCGATTCTTGTTGATAAATCTTGAATTTTTGATTGACCTACTGTATATGTTTAACAAGTTTGAATGCCTAGCCTTGTTAATTATGCAATCTAATTTGTAATTATGATTAATTTGTTGAAAATTAGAATAATTTAGAATTAATTTGATTTTCATAATTAATTATAATTTAATTAGATACCTATGATTAAAAACCACCATAAAATTTGTAAATTTATGTTAAATTTTAAAATTTTATGACCTAGACTTGAATCCATGTTAATCGGAAATCAATTGAATAATAAATTTTCGATTTTTCGCCCTAAAATTATGAAATTAATATTATTTATTAATTTGTCATTAATTTTGAATATAAATTTTAAATTTTTATGCGATTCGCTCATATAACTTGCACGCACAAAGCAATGGACGCTACGTGTTACCGTTAAGGGGTGTTGTATAGTGCGGGCATGTGACGACGAGCAAGGGAGCTCGTCGCCCATGCGGTACGAATGCAATGAGCAAGGCCATGGTGCACGAGCACAAGGCAGCAGCCCTGCCTTGTGTCGTGGGCTGTGTGCAATGGGCGAATGGGCGAGGGCGAGAGCAAGGCACGAGCAGTCGCGTGTGGGCAGCAAGCGAGCTGCGCCATAGCGCGCACTGCCTCGCGCAAGCGTGCGGAGCCTCGCGCGCAGCGAGCGCAAGCTCGCGTGCCACGAGTACTACGCCCAGCATCGATCGCTCGCGCGCAGCGAGCGCTATAGTGCATGCGACAAGCGCTGCGCCCAGCGATGGCGTGCAGCGTGCTTGTTGTGCGTGCGACGAGCGCTGCGCCCAGCGATGGCGTGCGAGTGCTTGTTGCGACATGCAACGAGCGCTGCGCCCAGCGATGGCGTGCGAGTGCTTGTTGCGACGTGCGACGAGCGCTGCGCCCAGCGATGGCAAGCAGCTCGCTATTGCGACGTGCGACGAGCGCTGCGCCCAGCGATGAGCTGCGGCAGCATGCTCGTGCGTCGAGCGCTGGCGCGCGCAGCGAGCACCATGCGTGATGCCTTGCGATGGTGAGCAGCAGCGATGCGAGGCAGCGCATGGGCTGCGCGCACATGGCCAGCGATGGCTGTGTGCGTGTGGCCCATGGGCGTGCGTTGCGTGGGATTGTTGCGTTGCGATTAGATCGTTTTGAAATTTTAATTTGAAATTTTCAGATTACGTAATTTTAATTAATTTTAAAATTAATAATTTAAATTATTTTCTTGGATTTTAATTTTGAATATTGTAATTATAATAAATTTTATTTATTCTAATTATTTTACTAAAATTAAAATCATGAATTAATTTGAATACGACTGAAATTAAATTAAACTTTGTGGATTCAATTATAAATTTATATGAGCTTTAAATTTTAATTAAATTTGTATGTTTCCGGTTAGACTAGAAATACATTTTTATGTTTAAAATTAGTAAAGCATATGAATTTATTGGTTTAAGTGGGAGCCCTTTTTAGTCATAAACTCTTGATTAGGTCTACAAATCCTTAAGGTTAAAACAACTTGATTAGAATTAATAAGGACTGAATAATTTGTAGATTATTGGTGCCCTTGATTAATTGCTGCAAATGTTTATGTGATGCATAATGTGTTTTACTAACCAGCGATGTGGGCCATTCATGATAATGAATGGGTGAATGGTATATATTGTATATGTACTGTTTTGCAGGTTATGAAGTGACTAGTATGGCCCAAATAGGATAGAAAATATGGTCTGCGTACCATTAATTTGAATGTAATTGGTCTAAAGTACCAAAGTTGTTTTTCAATTCAAATATGGTCTGCGTATCATCAAATAGTTGTAATTAGTTTTTAATTATAGCTTATCTTATTTGAAGAAAATGGTGCCTCCCACGGAGATTTTCAAGACGGACTTTGAAGTTGAAGCTTCAAGATGAAGTCGGGCCATACTAGATCACATTTATCTTATGCATGTTTTAAGTTATTTATTGCTTTTAAATATGTCTTAAAATGCATGAGATCAAAGCTTGATTATGTTGCATGATTAAGGATTTTAGTTCACTTAAAATCTAACCAACATAGTAAGAGCCTTAAGTTTCAAACTTAAAAATTGAGTTAAAAGGTGCCATGCCAAAATATACACTTGCTTGGATATCCTTTACATCAATCTAGTAATAGTTTTCACTCAGCGAGGTGTTACTTATTGGTCCTAAAGGGCAAGGTACACAAATAATTGTGAGTACATGTTAGTTTTGGTGAAACTCAACGATATAAGTAAGGAGTCCTTTTATGTCGTGGCAAAATCGATAGGTTTACCTAATAAGTTCTTAGACGTGCCTATCAACCAAGAATAGTTTCTAGACTATTAGCAAAAGGTTTTTGCTTACCTAAGATGTTTTAGGATTAAGTCGACAAACTGTGCTTAATTCTTCAATGATTTTAGGATCTTGGAATCATTTTATTCACACCTGCCGGAACAATAAATTCGAATAAAATGCTAATAACTTGTTGAAATTGCATGATTGCTTTAATTTTCAAGTTATTACTCATGATAAATGTTTAGACTTTGCATGCTTCAATGTATGTTTTAATTATTGTTTATAATTAAATATCTTGCACTGCAGTAAATCCTTTTAGAAAGGTAACAGTAAATTTCCTCGATTGGTAGTGAATCCAAGAACGATTCACGGAAATGAGAGAAAATGAGCAATTTAAAATGTACGTTTCTTTTAGCGACTTTTATGGTTGTTTTCGAATATCAAAATCGAATGGCAAACCAATTGGTGCTTGTGAATTCAAAATACAATGTAGTTTTGAGATCATAAAGCATTGAGTTTAAAGCTCAGCTTTACCAATGGTTAACAACCTAAAATATTTTTTCCATTTAATTCTCGAATGAGTCTGGTCCCTAGACATTCGAGTAGATCGATGCTTAGAGAACTTTAGAAGCTTCTAGTAAGATCATCTAGTTGAAACAAAATGGTAAAGAACCTTGTTGGTGACATTGGACATGTCTAACAAAGTATAAAAGTCAACACTAAAGAATTCAATTCTTAAGACTATAAGAAAGGGTACAAGAAATAGGAAAACGAGGAACAAATGAAAGGAATTTTCGATTCTGTTTTTACCTAAAAGTTAGTGTTTAAAGAGAAGTGACCTAGCAATAAAACTTCCTTGGTATCATATACCGCTTGAGGTTCTTACTTCGGTAATAACTCAAACAATGGAAGCTAGGATACACTAATGGCCTACAAGTGGGAAATGAAGCATGGCAATGCTACATTAGTTGTAGGGTCATATAGTTTGTTTTAAGTCCTTTCAAAGGCTGGAACTTAATGGCTATTTTGTTCCATAATCAGCATACCTAAATTTCTATTTTCAAACACAGAAAGACTCACATTCAGAAGAACAAAAACAATGTTTGTTTGTTTATTTGAATGAAATGGTCATTTACGGGTTGAGTCAATATGCTTGATTAAAACAAACAACTCTTTAAATAAAAACTTTACTAGGTTCAAATCAACCCCTTGATTTGAGTTCCACTAATCTTTGGCATTGTTGCTTAGACCATATCAACAAGTTAACATTCACAAGCTCTATTTTAATGGACTTTTGAAAGTTGGTTGATTTCTAGATCAACTTAAGACAAGCTAGTCTTACTTGTTGAAAGTAACAAGAATATGAACTATTGTTAGAACGCCTAGACGATAGAGTTCAAAGCTAAAGAAAGGTTTTATGACTTTATTATTTCACATGGATTTGAGTGAATATAGGTTTATTTACTCAAATGTGATATAAGTTGAATCTGTTTGGCTAGTTCAAAGATTCAGAAGTATAAAATCCACTTGGCAAGAAATCATAAAGATCTAGGTTAGATCATGTTGATGATTACTTGAGACCAAATATGATCATCAATGTTGTGTGTTGTAATTTCACAATCTAGGTCCATAAGATATGGCATATCTTAGTTGGAATAATCGAAGTCAATTAGTACTTGATTCGATTAATGATGAATCATAAAGACTTTTCCTATAATTTCTAAAACAAAATGCTCAACTACCACCAAACTAAACCAAATTCGTCAAAGCTATTGAAAAGTAATTTCAGAATATTTTTTCATAAAATATATCTAGAGAGTTGCAAAACTCAGTGGGAGCTTAGTGTTTGTCATTCGACAAACTAAGGCCCAAGTATAGATATATGTTTCATTGTGATTTATTCAAATGAGACACAAGGGTATTGTTTCTACCACGAATTTTTGAGAACATAATGTTTGGTTGCTCGAAATAATGTCCTTTTGGAGATTCGTTTCCAAAATGACAAGTGGGAGAAAATAGACCTCGAAAGTCTTCGAGGCGAACAACAAACATAAACGGACAATCTGGAGGCTTTTCGAAGTTCTTTAGAAAATCCGAACACGTATTCTTTAAGGACTTTAGAAGTGGCTTTTAAAGAATAGACATTTCTTAGAAGACTTTACAAGTGCTTCAAGGAGAACAGAATATTCAAAGGACTTTCAAGTGGCTATTGATATTCTATTGTTTGATGTTCTATACCCAAGTAGGCATAGAGTTCAGGTCACTGAATCTATGCGATTCTTCTATTAGATAGTGAAGAAACCTACAACTTGCAGTCAAACTATTATCATGTAGATTAATGCGTTTGTGACCTGTAAGAAAACTATGACGAAACCCAGATTCCCGAAAATGGTTAGAGTCCATATATAGACTCAAATGTTTTAAATGGTTAGAGGCCATAAAACATACTCAATGTTTTGATGACAAAATTGAAATTTTGTTGATTTGCAAGAATAGTTTCACACCTATTAGTTGCAAGTTGGTTTTAAGGATAAAAACCATCAAACATGGAATTGTGTTCACACACAAAGCTAGATTAGTTGCTAAAGGTTACAAGCAAATTCACGATGTGGATTGTGTTGAAACCTCATGCATAATCGTAATGCTCAAGTCTATAACTCAAGCAATGATTGCATATTGGTACATATGACAATTGGATGACAAAACGTATTCCTCAATCAAATGTTGGAAGAAAACTATGTACATGGTATGTCATAGGATTTGTGGATCCAAATAAATGCTTGAAAAGAAAAGCTAGTTTATAAAATCTAAGTACAGATTTAAACAAGCAATTGGGAATTAGAAATGTATTTTAGTGAAGCTAATAAGATTTTAGTTTCATAAAATATACATGATTCTTATAGATATATAAGAAGTTTAGTGGGTGTACGTAAAACTTAATTGGTCCTATGTGTATCACACACATATGTCTCTATTGTGAAATAACATTCAAATGCTAATGACTTAGATTTGAAATTATTCATCAATGATGGACCATGGCGAAACTTAGTACATACTGGGTATTAAGATCTATTTACAAAGATCTTATGATATAGTTTTGGATTAAGTAATGGCATTTACTAAATCAAACACGAAAGACTCCATTGGAGATATTCGACCCATATGAATAAATCTAAGTAAAGGATGTTTGAACTATATATAAGCATTTACTAAGTTAAAACATCAAAGGATCTAAGTGAGATTCTTAACCTATATTATATGTCAAAGAATTTAGCTGGATTCAGTATCTACTGAAATTGAATGAGCTAAAGTTACATGAATAGAATTCAATTGGGAATTATTCTGCAAAAGAATTTATCATGTATATAATATAATATGAGGATCGCCAAAAACGTATCGTATGACTTTAGGCATGACGAACATATACCAATCTCTATTGATCTAATGAAGATCAACTAGATTGAGATCAAGAACACTTATGGTACTTGAAAAGGTACATAGGAATAGTTCTTGATTCAAGGAAATAAAGATATGCTAAATATTGATGCTACACGCATAAACACTGGCAAAGGATCAAGCAAGACCCTTTGGAGTTAACCATTGACAAGGACGAGCTAAAGAGCATCGTGTTTTGAAATGGCAACATGGATTGAAGACCATGAGTTGTTGCGTGGAAATTAAAATAATAATTTCTATGTTCTAAGATATAGTTGGAGAGTCTTCCACATATCTATGAACTGCTTGGATAGGTAAATCCAAACAAAGCATCACTAGCAACCTATACAGTTGAAGTAAAAGTAATTATTGCCTAAGAAGCAATAAAACAGGGTTGTTTAAAGTTCTTCACTGAACTTGGGTAGATCACCTATCTGCTGGCTTGATGGTTCTTCATTGAAAAATGCGTAGAACCACTCTTGAAGCAAGAAAAACGTCTGCTAACTTGATGGTTCTTCATTGCAAAATGAGTAAAACCACCATCAAAGTAAGAAAGACTATATCACATAATAAACAAACTCGAAAAGATCTTATCATCATATCTCGAAGAACATTCGATGAAAAGGATATTAAGATTGGCAAAGCATGATAACTAAACTTATGCAACAAGTGAGAAGCAACACTTACATTGTAGCACTGGAAATCAAGCATAGCTTTGAAATTCCATGAACTGTTTAAGAAGATGGGTTTGAGGCCCATGGTTGTAAAACATTAGGGTTCAATATTTATCATATATGAAATGTATTTTTCATATTCCATTTAATCTTGGTTTAGTATTAAATGATGAGTCCCTTCAATTTGACGAAATATTCAAGATAGATTGTCAGGACCAGTCCTGTGACTAAGAAATGTCTATCAAGTGAACTTGAATGTCAAAAGTTGAAAATGGTCCCTGGTCGGAGTTTTCTATAAAATTGGACGCATAGAAAACGTTAGACGACTAGAATGCAAGATGACTAGTAGTTCTGATTCTTGAACTATGTGGACATGGCAATGTCATAATCATTTGCATAGATACTTACTTTGAGAAAACTAGTATCGGAAAGACCTATGAAACTTTACTGTAAGAGATGAAAATCTGTCATAAGTAAATTTCATTAAAATTATTAGACACTAAATCCTCAATGCCTGAGTGATTTGAGATTACTTGTTTGAGAACTGGTTGCTTTGACGTTGACCAACCGTCGCACCGTAAAAGGAGGCTATAAAGGCAACGCTCAGGTAATCACCTATCAAACGAAGTCTAATCTCAAGATCGCAAGATTGGGATTGTCCTCCCATAAATCGGGATGAGATGCTTAAAAGTTGTACAAGGCCACTGGGAGAGCTAGAAACTGTGAAATGCATGCATTCAATGTTAAGTCTAATAAATGCGGTTCAGTATTAATTAACAAGTTAATAATTCAGTGAGATCAAGTGAGCTGAATGCCTAGCTAGAGGCCGCTTCAGTTCAAGTGGAATTAATGATATTAATCCACAGCTTACTCTTGACTGAACCCGTAGGGTCACACAAATAGTACGTAAACGGATCAAGTATTTAATGGCATTAAATACTCCATCTATGGATATTCGGAATCGACGGATCTTGGTTTCAGTGGGAGCTGAGATCGTCACAGGCAAGAAATGAATACTCCGGAAACGATGATATTGCCGGAAACGGAAATATGGATCGTATCGGAAATATAAATATTATCCAAGTCGTAGATGTTGCCGGAAACGGAAACATGGTACGTAATCGGAAAATATTATCGGAAATGGAAATATTGCCGGAATCGGAAATATTGCCGGAAACGGAAATATTGTCAGAAACGGAAATATTATCGGAATCGGAAAATAATTCCGGAAACAGAAATATTAAATATTTGTTCGAAACGGAAATTAATTCCGGAATCGGAAATATTAAATATTATTCGTATCGGAAATAAATTCCGGAATCGGGAATTTAATCGAAAGCGTATCGTACGAATTAGCATCGGACGAGGCTCGCTAGACGAAGGCCCAGCACGAAGCCAGGCCATCGCCCAGCAAGCCACACGCATCACCAACACACGCCAAAGCCTCGACCAGGCCCAGCGCAAGCCAGGCCCAGCCGAAGCCATGGGCGCGCGCGGACAATAGCATGGGCCGAGCGTTGTGCGCTCAGCGTGGGCCGCAAGGCCTGCGCGGGTGTACGGTGCTCGTGCGATGCTCGTGTGCGAATCCTAAAGCTATCGGGATTCGATAAAAGATTAAAATCCTAAACCTATTAGATAAAGTTTATTTAAATAGAGTCCTAGCAGGATTCTAATTAAATAAATTAGTATCCTAATAGGATTCCAATTCCTTTTCCATACCTCTATAAATAAGGGCCTAGGGTCATTATTTATACATAACTTTTCAAGTATTCAAAGCTAGGATTTTTAAGCAGAAAAATCAGCCATATCTCTTGCCCATTTAGCCGAAAATAAGTAGTACCTTAAGGGCGATTCTAGTTGGTCAATCTTAAGGCGGATCCGGACGTGCTGTGGACTATCTACGGAGGGACGACACTTGGAGTCCTAAAGACTTGTTCTTGTTCGGTTCGGGCGCAGCTAGGGAAGGCACGCAACAAAGAGTATGCATCTAAACTATGCTAAATGATTATGTGTAAATAATATGTTTTCCTGGCTTTATGGTTTTTCCGCATGATCTATGAATTGTCATATGTATCATAACCTAACAAGAGCTTGGCTCCATACCAGTCCTATCTTGAGCAGCTGTCTGAACAAATAGAAGAGCTTTGCTATACATACCTCCCGAGAGAGGAGAATCAATTCGCCGATGCACTGGCAAAACTGGCCTCAATGATCAACATTCCAAGCGGGATGGCTGAAATGCCACTCACAATTGAAACACGTCAAGAAGCAGCATATGTCCATGCTATTGACGACGTCGAGCAAGACAAAGATGAACCTTGGTTTACAGACATTCAAAGGTATCTATAAAATTCAGAGTATCCCCCACACTTTTCAAGCAAAAATCAAAGGGCTCTACGATTACAATCAGCCAATTTCGTCATAGAAGGTGGCATTCTATACAAAAGGTCCCTTGGCGGTCCTAACCTCCGATGTGTTGACAAGCACGAAGCTTAAAGAGTCATGGACAACATACATGCTGGAGTCTATGGCACCCACATGAATGGGAAAATGCTAGCCCTCAAGATCGTCAGGGCACGATACTACTGGACTACCCTCGAACGGGACTGCTACTTCTTTGTCGAGAAATGTCCTACATGTCAAAAGTGTGCGAATCTGAAGCACATTCCTCCATAACTGCTATACTCTCAGTCATCACCGTGGCCATTCTCAGCCTGGGGTATCGACGTCATCGGCTAAGTCACTCCAACAGGCACCAGGGGTCATGAGTTCATACTGGTCGCCATCGACTATTTCACCAAATGGGTCGAGGCCAGGTCATTCAAAGTATTGGGTTCCAAGCAAGTGGCCCAGTTCATACAAGAAAACATCATGTGCAGATACGGCGTTCCTCACGAGTTCATCAGTGACCAGGGAACCCATTTTCAAGGAGAGTGTGAAGATCTATTCACCGAGTACAAGATTCAACATCACCGCTCTTCACCTTATCGCCCACAAACCAATGGGGCAGTCGAAGCAGCCAACAAGAATGTCAAAACCATCATCATGAAAATGACTACCAATTACAAGGACTGGCCCCAGAAGCTGCATTTCGCATTGTGGGGATATCGAACTTCAATTCGCACTTCAACTGGTGCAACTCCGTTCTCATTGGTCTATGGAATGGAAGCAGTACAACCTATCGAGCTGGAGATACCTTCTCTAAGGATAGTCCTCGAAAGCAAAATCCCAGAAGCTACATGGGTACAAGCAAGATATGACGAGCTAGTCATGTTCGATGAGCGCCGGCTTCAAGCCTCTCACCATGTACAAGTCTATCAGCGCCGAGTTGCCAGACATTTCAACAAAAGGGTCAGAACCCGAAACATCAAAGAAGGCGAGCTTGTCCTGAAAGCCCTTCGCAAAAGCACCATGGACCCAAGGGGAAAATTCAAACCCAACTGGGCAGGCCCATACATTGTCAAGAAGATCCTCTCCGGGGGAGCAGTCGAACTAACAGACATTGACGGAACAGAATTCAGATCTCTGACCAACTTCGATCAACTCAAGAAGGTCTATGTCTAAGTTCCATGTTCAAATTCAAGAATCCAATTCAAAGTCCTGTAAGGTAGTCAGAACTACGTCCGGCCTGATTCCCTAACGGGACACGTAGGCAACCTCATTTCGAGGCCCGGCCACTTTAATACAAAAAATTTTAAAATTTCCTCAATTAAGGGCATCCTAAAAATCAAATCAAATTTCAAAAATTGTTGTTGTCTTTATTCCAAATGTGCCAATTCAAAGCAAAGCATGTTCAAGCGGAATTTAACACAATAACTCTTTATTTGGGCCCTAAGGCCTTCAAAGCTAATTCAAATACAAAGTCAGGATCAAGTGAAGCAAAGTTCAAAAGCCTTTTCACTTCCTAAACACATCTTCTAAACACATCTTCCAAACACATTCCAAACACAATTCCTCCCAATACAATTTCAAACACATTTAGCCTACAAAGATCTAGGGTCGGGCGACTATGCTCTCGAGTCTTGGCACCTTGAGTACTATCCCCTGACTCCTCCCGCAATCAATCATCAATCTTCCCCTTGCCCAAGCGGCGGGAGAAGGAACTTGCAAGCCTTCCAAGACGGGAGGACGACGAACCTCCTTTGGATTCCGAACGGTCAAGCACCGGATGGGCCACACTCCCGTCACCTTCCTCATAGTCAGTTGATGCAGGAAGTCTAGCTCTAGAACCTCGGACTCTAGCTGGTCCGGAGAAAGAAATGTCCCTCTGGCTTAGACCTCTCATCCATACAATGTACCCCGCAGACAAAGTAACATGTTCAGGTGGGAACTGAATACTCAAGAATGGTTTGGCAACCCAATACCGCCTCCAAATTTCAAGACGATTTGCATTCAGCACAACAGGTTTCGGATTCTCTTCAATACAGTCCGGGATCTTCTGTTTCAAGCCATACTGTCTCATCACTCGACCAGGCGAGTAGAAGACCAGCATCGAGAGGTTTGGCACCCTCAAAGCAGTAGAACCAGGGGCATGTCTCATGGCAGCAATTCCCCACCAAGGAACTATCCACCTTATACAAGATTCAACCCCAGAGAGTGCGCATCGCCAATCATCCAATGAAAGCCGGCCACACAGCATGGGCCGCACAGTGAATCCCTTTCTGTTATAGCTCTCCATGTTCTCCGGTGGTGCCACCAACATGAGCCTCTCCATAAGCCAAACCTTGGGGAGTATACAAAAAGTGCATTTCAAAATTCAACATTCAAAATTCAAATACAAGTACAAATCCAACATACAAGAAGGCTCCAGATCCTTACTTGGAGTAATACCGGACTTCCCGACGGCAGAGAAGAGGGGTCCGACTTCAGCATGTCAAGGCCCGTCAATGTTTCGCCAATCACAAGCGGCATTGGGTCCCGACCATTAGCAAACTGCTCTACAATTTCAATTAGGGAGGCATCACCATTGCCAAACCCCTGTTTCAAAAAGAGAAAGCGAGCGAATATACAAAAACTCAAGGCTCTCAGGCGGAATACTTTGGGAACATCAAGCCCAACAAAGTAGGTGACAAAGAGGGACAAATCCACCCCTCCTCCATGTACAACAGCACTCAAAATTGGGGGCTTCAAGCCCAAATACCTTTCAAAACTCAAGAAAAGGTGTTCTTCAACACTGGGCATGCATGGCTCCAGCATAATGGGCCACCCCAATATAGCACTAAATTCCTCAAGGAGGGGATATACCTCATTATTTCCAAAGCGGAAGACATGATGATTTGGATCATAAGCCTCCAGAGCAGCAAGAATGAAGTGTAAATCCAATTTTACAAATCGGAAAGAGACGAGCACCCCAAGATGCATGCCATCAAGCTCCCTTTTCTCCAATTTGCCTAGCGAACCAAGCCACGAGTTCAAGGCACTCTCAAAGGACACAACCATTTTCTCTTTTCTTTTCGAGAGAAAGCAGTATGCAATGATAGCAGGGAAGGATTAATGCAGGAAGTGATCCAACAAGATCCCTATTTATACAAGAGTCGGCTTGCACGACAGCTCACAGGCGCCAGGCGCCAAGCCTGCGCCAGACGCAGGGGCCTGCATCAAAGGACGAGGCCACCGTCCTCTTTTATGACTCCGAGTACACACTCTTTAGTGTTTCGGACAACATAGTACAATCTCCATTATTCAAGATTCCAAAGCCGCAAGCCGCGCAATTTAAGGCAATCCGGATCAACGCTTCGGGCAGATTTCGATCAATTTCAAAATTCAAGCATTCTAGTCCTAGATCGGCGTCCTAAGTCGAGTCTGCATGTGCATAAGAAAGAGTTGAATATACTTTTACTTGCGCTTTTCCTAACCAAAAAACCTCAGTCAAAGTGGGGGCTTATAGTGGGTATATACACCCGAAAAATGGGGCAAATTTTTTTAAATTTTTTGCAAAATTCTCATGTATGCACCTAGCCACAAATTTCAAGGCACACACAACACATACAATTCCAAACATTCAAACATACAAAAGCCAATCTTAAAAAAAAATTCAAACCAATTCAAGTTCAAAGCCATTCAACCATACAAAAATTCAAGTTTCAAATCCATACAAATACAATCCAGCCTATACAAAATCAACCCAGGCAAGCTGGAACTCGCTACCATGCAGGGTCAGTCTGAGTCTTCACCAACAGTGATATCAACCACAGGCGCCTTGTCCCTGTTCCGCCTCCTAAGGCGCTCCAGATCCTGATCCAGCTCCTTCCAAGGGGTACTAGGATCCTGCTCCGAGATACGAAGTGTGCCAGGAGAGGGATGAACTCCCTGCTGAGGAGAGGAATATTGATACGGCGGCGGCATCGCCATATATTGGTACGACCCAAACATCTGAGCCTGGCCCACCCTCTCCATCTCTGCATAGTAAGCCCAGGAATCTGCATTCCAAGGCTGAGGACCACTTCCTCCGAAGTAGTAACCAGGGGAAGAAACAAAGGGTCGCGAACTGCCTGCACCTCCGAACTAATGCCTGGTGGGATCAACATGTACAAAAGGGGAAGTTCCCCGCTCAGCATCAGAATGCCTCTGATGAGCACCAGCACCGGACCCTTGTCCCAGCCCCAAGCTCGGCCCCTCCTGCCTCAAGGACGTCTCCGCCTGGGGTTCTCTGTCAACGGATCCTCTACGGTCTCGACGGCGCTCCTATACAAAATACAATTTCAAGAGTCAACATCCAAGTTCGGATTTCCAAAATACAAATTTCAAGATCAAGTAAGGCACCTCTCTGTCCCGACCAGAAAGTTTCCGGGTCAGCTTGGCACAATGCCTCTTCCAGGAATCAAGCAAAAGCATCCAGCGACGCACTCTCGCCCGAGGCGCCTGCATACAAAATTCAAGATCGATTTCCAAATACAAGATTACAATCAGTTTTAAGAAAGTGCAACAGTACTTACAGCAGCATAATGCTCAGGTACAGCATCATATGATCTCCGGTGCGGAGGAGAAGCTACAGGGATGGTCTCCACCACCTCTTCCCCGTCTGAGTTCTCATAGCGGAGGATCCTATCAGAATGGGGAATGTCCTCAGGATCAACCTCCTCCTCCTACATACAAGAATACAAGAATACAAGAATACAAGAATACAAGAATACAAGAATATTCAAAAGCTCACCGGCAGTACGAAGTGTACTGGCAGAGCCAGCCTCCTCAGGCAGTCGTCATAGCTACCCTTCCTTTGTACAAAATCCCTCCAAGAGCGGCAAACAGCATCGCCCCTAGCCTCCGCATAGAGCCGGGCAAGCTCTTCATCCAACGCCAGCATAGACCCCGGTGGGTCCTTGGGGACAAGTCTATCCCCCGGATTGTGCTGAAGGGACACTCGCTCCCCTAGGTACCACATGTGGCGGTACACCCCTGGAAGAAAAACCCGCCGCCCAGACAAGAAATGGGCACGATCAGCCGAGGCAGGTACAAGCGCATTGGCAAAAGGACGCCACACCACCTGCAAAGCAGACAACTCAGGCAACAATACAAATACAAATACAAGAGAGCAAAACAGTACAAAAGATTACCTCGGTAGCAGGTAGAACTCTCCAAGCTCTGCGGGAAGTCGCCAGAGGCACCCTAACGCGCACCACTCCTATCCAAGAGGCAGCATACGGGTAAGCCGCATCTCTAGTACGATCTGGCGCCAAAGTCGGAAAGTGCTCATATATCCAAATCTTTCAAGAAGCAAGAAAAACATCAGTCAAGTTCAAATACAAACATACAAGTACAACATACAAAGTACAAGGAGTCTTAAATACCTCCAGCACACTTCACAGAGCAGCCATGCTCGGGTCGCTCCCCGGCGCGGTCCGGGAGGCCTGCTTCATCTCATACAAGAGGTGGCTATACGCCAAACCACCCCAGTTGTAGCTCGAAACAGCCCTCAAGTCCCTCAGAACGGACAGAAATCTGATGTGGGCCCGATTGTTCCTGCTCGGGGCCATCACTCTGCTTAGCAAAACTAGGAGGAGGAGCCTAACTCTCTGCTCCGCAGACACACCTACACCGCAGATAGCATCCACAATCGTCGTCACAGAGGCATGGGTGTCGTCCTCCGACAAGTCAACAACAGGGCCAAGCAAGTCCCTGGCAGCGGCAGAGCGCCACGTCAGCTCTGGGTTAAAGGTCACGTTCCTCTCAGAAAAAGGAAGACCTGTGATCATAGCAAACTCAAAGGGGGTAATGGTGATCTCCCCCCATGACATGTGGAAAGTGTTGGTGGTATCCCACCACCGCTCCAACAAAGCCCACAGCCGGGGCTTGATCCCCGTTCTCCTCGAAGTGCCTCCCATGGCACGCCAGAAGTCAGCCAGGCCAGTCTGCGACCAAATCTCCATGGCCTCCTCATCAGCACGAAGGGCTTTAAAGGCCTTCTGAACCTCCACCAAGGACCAGAAAGTACGAAACGGCTTTCCATCGGCCTACAGGTGAACGAGTCAATTCCAAACCTATACAAGTATAAGATACAAACTCAAAACACAGTACAAGACTCACCAAGCCAGCGCGAGGCCGCTGAGACAAGTGCCACTCCGGCCGAAACACCAGGTCGGAAGGACTCCAACCAGTACCAGCAAAAGTGGGCGCCTCCCGGGGAACCATACTCCCACCTGGCGCGTTTATTGCATCTGCTTCATCATCCGAAGCATCCTCCTCAGCAGCTCGAACCGCAGACGATTCGGCAAGCTTTCTCCGAGTGTGACGATGCATACTAAATCAAGTAAAGTACAAAATGTCAAAATTCTAAACTGGGGGCTATCCTATACTAGCCTATACAAAGTCAAAACAAATCCCCAATGGACCTCTAGGTCAAAGTACAAGTTCAACACCAACGCCTAGGCTACCCATGCCGAAGCAGGTATACAAGTTCAACACCAACGCCTAGGCTACCCATGCCGAAGCAGGTCACCAGTGAGACTACTATCCACAAATACCAGGTATGACATTCAAGAAAACTTTCAAAAAATTCAAAACTACAAGTTCCAACAGTTCAAGTTCAAGTGGCTATCAAATAATCTTCTACAAGATTCAAGAAGCTTAAGCTTTAAGCATCATTTCAAAGTACGAGAAGATCAAAACTACATGCAATCCTAGAGTTATTTCATAAGCAAAACATGAAATACTTACATGGATAAGGCAAGAACAAAACCAAAGGAAGACAATTCGACCTTTGAGAGAGAAAGAGAGCAAGAAAGCAAGAGATTGCTCCTCACAATGGCACGACAAGGGGCACTTATATAGCGTAGCCCCGCGCCGTACGCCGACCCAGTGCCCAGCGCTGCCCGCTGCATCTGCGAATCTTCAGCGCTCGCGGTCTCCCGTGCTGATATTGCACGTCTTTTGCTGCTACGGTCTTCCGCACCAAGCATCAAACATAGCATCAGGCCATCCATCGAAAAAACGGGTATACACCTGTATCTCCAAGTACAAACAGATCGATAACTATTTCAAGAATACTAAGTCCAAACAATACAACGACTCAGGCGTTCAACTCCCAACGGACCCAAGCTCCGGGAAAGTCAGTCGAAATTTTAAAATTTTAAGGGCCAGTAAAAAGCTCTTATCCCCAGCAAAGCACATCCCCAACGGATCAACTCCGGGTGTTCAAATTCAAAAATTCAAGATTCAAAATTTTCGATGCCAAGCTCCGTCCTGAACTGAAGGCGGAAAAATACAAGTACAAATCGGAGTCGTCTCAACCGCACCGAGGTAGACTCTATCCTTTTTTTCTAACGCCTGTTTTATGCAGGTACCGGCGTACAAAGAGTGGTCTCGATTGCAGAACATCTTGATCATTCTCCATCGATCCCTTTCGAAATACTTTGACTTGCGCTTTCCTAACCGAACGCTCAGTCAAAGTGGGGGCTTCTGTAGACACCTAATTTGTGTCTCCCCTCTGGGACGATGACGATACCATTATCCTTACTAGGTGATTGGAATAACTCCAGGAGGAAATCCCAATTGCTAAGAATATTTCCAAATTCAAAATCCAAAATCCAATTCCCGAGGCCGTTCCCCTCCCGGAACTCGGTACAAAATACCACTTTCAAAATCCAATTTCAAAATCCAAGTACAATCTCATCTAGTAGACCATCCCATTGGTTTTACTAGGCCTTTTCCGCTCAAAATCATATAAGGCAAGTCAAATTCTGACGCCGACCCACAAAACCGAGCATGCCGGGCCCCGTCCCGTACAACCGGAATTCAAAACCCGAGAAAGGCTTGTTTTTAGACGCAAAATAATGCCTAAACCTCCACGCAAACACAAAACGCCAAGCCTAGTACTATTCGTACAAAGGTACAGCACTACAAGACGAAACAAGGACGGAGCCCGTGTCCTTGTTTTGGCGGCATTCACGCCACGTCACCAGCGCCCAGCGCTGGCTCGGCGTGCTGCGCTGGCGTGTGCTGGCGTCTTGCACCCATCCCTCCTATAAATACCCCTAATTTTTAGCATCAAAATGAGGGAAAAAACAGAATACAACGTCGTAATACCGACATTACACCTCAAAATACAAATCAAAAACCCTTCAAATTAAACACATACAAAATCTCTAATTCAAAAGCAATTGGGAGCTCTTGCCTAAACTAAATAGGTAAATCCGAATCCTACTCTAATCAATTATGTTGTTTTGATTTCAAAATGATTAGCAAGTTGGTATTTTTGTTATTAAAAATGCCACTTGCAACAATCATACATGTTTTTCAAAAATCAAAACTTTTCAAAATACAAAAATGCAAACTTTCAAGATTCAAGGATGTTCAAAGTTGTTTACTATCACTTCTTTGAACTAGAATCACTATCAAGCATGGAGTAATCAAAGATGACACCTTTTAATCCTTAAAGGTTTAGTCTTTTGAGATTCAAAACTCCATTTTTCAATATACAAGTTCAAGTTTTCAAATTTCAAGATCCCACCATGTTTAGGGTTGTTCATGGCTACTTCTCTAAACTAGGGTCCTTTCAAGTTCAAGCATTTTCAAGTTCAAAACTTCAATATTCAAGCTTTCAAATTCAATACTTCAATATTCAAGTTTTCAAGTTCAAGTTCAATATGCAAAATCTAGGATATTTGGGTTAAGCAACCTCTCCCAAGTTGAGATTTTTGGCTTTGAATTCGTGTCGGGCGCACTTATTTTTAAGGAGCCGCTTGGCATTCGAACCTCATGTGCCCAAGTACAAGTTTCAATTATTCACCATTCTATATTGCAATTTCAATTATGCACCTTTCAATTCCCCAATTTCAATATCGCACCTTTCGATTCCGCAATTTCAATACCGCAATTTCAATTCCGCACCTTTACTTGCCTAGTCCATTTCTAGGAAATGTGGACCTCCTCCCTAGTCCATCTCTATGGGGTCTTGTATTTACTAATTTCGCACTTTATTTAGTATTGTGAGGTTGCTTTATTTGCTTTATTGCCTTCATCACCGCACATGCTAAATATAACAAAATACAAGGTTACATCACGCTTAACAAAGATAATTTCTTAGACAAACCGGCCTTAGGTTCCTTTAAATCAATCTTTAAAGCAAAGTGACCACCATACAATTAGAGATTCTATTTGCTCTAAATTCAAACCCACATAGTCTAATCTAGGGTATATTTTCGAAAAAATGTTGTGCCAACGTACTTGAATATTTATAAAGCTCGCGGAATAAGCATTTCGTTCCCGTGCCCGGATCTCACCCATCCGTTTCGAGGATTCAAAGCCTTATCCAAAATAGAGTCAATTGCGGTCTTTCCAAACGAGACTTTAAACTATGTTTGGTGGCGACTCCTTCGAGATACAAAAATACAATGGTTTTCTAAAGAACCGCCCCCTTTGTAGGAGGACAAAAACACCCCCTACACCCGCAAGCTCAAGGCAGTCGCAGCCACCACCGCTGCGCCACCAGCCAACCGTGCTTGTCAGTCGTCGACTGTGCTCTGCTGCCATCGTCTCTTACCGTCAGCCAGCCACCCTTATGTCTCTCTTTTTGGTTAATTCTTAAACCCTTAAACTAATTTATGTTTTAATTATGTTTTATTAATTTAATTTATGTTTTCTTGATTTAAATTTATAGTTTTTATGATTTAATTAGAATTTTCAGATTTATATACTACCTCCGTTTCAAAAAGATCTTTACAGTTACTATTTGCACGGACTCCAATGCAATATTTAACTATTAATATATCCAATTTCGTATGTGAAAATATTATAAAAATTTGATATTCTGAAAATACATACCAAGACCAATCTAACAAGATCTTACATATAACGTTTTGATGTATATAATGGTGAGAATTTACGGTCAAAGTTTTTATAATTTGGGCACATTTTCCAAACCGTAAAGAACTTTCTGAAACGGAGGTAGTATAATGTTAAAATAATAAATTTAATTTTCAGATTACATAAATGCATTGAAATAATGATTTTTAATTATTTAAAGCATGAATTTTATGTCTTTAATGGTTTTAAATCATGGTAGGATGATTAGGGATTATTAAATTTATTGTTTCAATGTTCTAAGAATGTAAGTTGGTCTTGGCGAAGTTTGTAAACGAGTTTATATTGCTGAAAATTTAAAGTATGATGTTTTTGAAGAGCTTTCAACGATTTTCAATCATTAATTCATAATTATGATGTTAGGAAATCAAATGTTCAAGTTTTGATATTGGGAAGGTTCTAAATATGTTTAGGATGTATTTAGAATGATTTATTATAGTTGTGAATGATTAGAAGTTGATTGGGAATCTTTGTTGGTTGTTTAGGCGGAGAATTTTCTATAGGCGACTTTTGAAAGTGTTAAAGCGGCCTATCAGTTTGTTTACACAAGGTACGTACATAACTGTGTGCTTGGGAATGTGTGCTTATGTTGAAACCATGTTGAATATGTCTTTGAACTTGGTTATGTTATGTCTTTGAATTGGTTATGTTGAAATTTGCATGTTTAATGATGTTGGATGAACGTGTTGAACATGGATTTTATTATGAGAATTATAACATGTTAGCATGGATGTTTGATGCAAGCATGTCGGTTAGGAACATTATATTATATTATATATATTGGTTGAAATCGATTGATCGTTGTTTCCTTTTAGCATTTCACTATTTTATGAGGGTCGAGGACCTTGTTTAGTAAGTTGAAACTTTATACCCATATAAAGGGGTTAGTCATTGTTAAAGGAAAGGTTGAATTAATAGGAATGAGTCCTTAATTGATAATTTTGTGATCGCTTACTTAATTCCAAGATAAAAACAATTGTGAATACTTGTTGATTACGTGATTTATGTGATTGATGAGTCATAACAAAGTATTAATTGGTAAATCATGTAAAGTGAAACTGAATAGCAATAACTTTAGACTATGCACGTCTGAAGTGACGGATAAACAGGAGTTGGGGTTCATGGTGGTAGCCCATGGCCTTTTCTAGGACCGGATTGATCACCGTGTTTTATTTTATTCAAAAGTTCCTCGATATCGCAGGTCACTGACGTTACGGAGTCGCGCCCGTACCTCGTCTTCCTTAATGAAGACTTCTGGTTGGACAACTCGGTCCATTGACTATTTCAATTAAAATATTATTAATGTTATAAAAGTCTAGTCTTTTCTAGTCCAGTCTAGTCTAGTCTAGTCAAGTGTGGTCTTCAAGTTAATATATTTTGGTTGTCCTTACTTATGTTTTATTAGTGTCATGTTAGGACTGTTCGTTTAATATAATCATGTTAGGATTATTATTGATTTAGTATGTAGTACTCAGCTTTGCTGATTACGTGCTTTGTTTGGGTGTGTTGATCTTGGCTATGCCTTATTGATCCTATGATGACCCATTTTGGTGAGCAGTCTCTAAGGATCAATAAGCGTTGTCCATCTACAGGTTTGAAGATGATGCATCATTGGGATCGGGATTAGAGAGCTTGTATTTAGTTTTGATTTGCTAAGTTGACTTGGGTTTGTTTAATTGGACTTTAAACTTGTTGAACTAGCTACATTGATTTTAGTTTCGTTTGATTGGTATTGGGATTAACTCTGTAGTCGATTATTTATAAACCTAGTTATTTGTTAGGTTATGATACATATGACAATTCATAAATCATGCGGAAACAACCATTAAGCCAGGAATACATATTATTTACACATAATCATATAGCATAATTTAGATGCATACTCTTTGTTGCGTGCCTTCCCTAGCTGCGCCCGAACCGAACAAAAACAAGTCTTTAGGACTCCAAGTGTCGTCCCTCCTTAGATAGTCCACAGCACGTCCGGATTCGCCTTAAGATTGACCAACTAGAATCGCCCCTAAGGTACTATAAATTTTCGGCACTTTTGAGCAAGATGTGTGACTGAATTTTTCTCTCAAAAACTCACTTTGAATACTTGAATAACTCGTTATAAATTGTGAACCCAGGCCACATATTTATAGGGGTATGGAAAGAGAATTGGAATCCTATTAGGATACGAATTAATTAAATTAGAATTATAATAAAACTCTTATTTAATTAATTTATCAAATAGAATTAGGAATTTAATCATTGAACGAATTCTGCACGTTTTAGGTTTCGTATGCGAACACAAACACTTACGCAAGCTTGACCCGCAAGCGTGCAGGCCATGCCCGCGCACAGCCCACACGGCCGCACGGCCCACGCGAGCTGCAGCAATGCTCGCAGCCCACTGCTCGCAGCTGCTTGATTCCCATAGCTGCAGTGTGCGAGTTGTGCTTTAAAACATTAAACAGAGACATCAAAGCCATTCTCCAATATGCTTGATTCCCATAGCTGCAGTGTGCGAGTTGTGCTTCGCCTGCGGCAGAGGTTTAGTTAATGGATCTGATATGTTGTCATCAGTACCAATTTTGCTTATCTCGACTTCTTTTCTTTCAACGAACTCTCGTAGAAGGTGAAATCTACGAAGTACATGCTTGACTCTCTGGTGGTGTCTAGGCTCCTTTGCCTGTGCAATAGCTCCGTTATTATCACAATACAGGGCTATTGGTCCTTTAATGGAGGGGACTACACCGAGTTCACCTATGAACTTCCTTAGCCATATAGCTTCCTTTGCTGCTTCATGTGCAGCAATGTACTCCGCTTCAGTTGTAGAATCCGCAATGGTGCTTTGCTTAGCACTTTTCCAGCTTACTGCTCCTCCGTTGAGGCAGAAGACAAACCCAGACTGTGATCTGAAATCATCTTTGTCGGTTTGGAAACTTGCGTCCGTATAGCCTTTAACAATTAATTCATCATCTCCACCATAGACCAGGAAGTCATCTTTATGCCTTTTCAGGTACTTCAGAATGTTCTTGGCAGCAGTCCAATGCGCCTCTCCTGGGTCTGACTGGTATCTGCTCGTAGCACTGAGTGCGTACGCAACATCCGGGCGTGTACATATCATAGCATACATTATTGAACCAATCAATGATGCATATGGAATCCCATTCATTCGTCTACGCTCATCAAGTGTTTTTGGGCACTGAGTCTTGCTTAGAGTCATTCCATGAGACATGGGTAGGTAGCCTCGCTTGGAGTCCGCCATCTTGAACCTATCAAGCACCTTATTGATATAAGTGCTTTGACTAAGTTCAATCATCTTTTTAGATCTATCTCTGTAAATCTTGATGCCCAATATGTACTGTGCTTCTCCTAGATCTTTCATCGAAAAACATTTCCCAAGCCAAATCTTGACAGAGTTCAACATAGGAATGTCATTTCCGATAAGTAATATGTCGTCGACATATAATACTAGGAAAGCAATTTTGCTCCCACTGGCCTTCTTGTATACACAAGATTCGTCTGCGTTCTTGATGAAACCAAAGTCACTGACTGCTTCATCAAAACGTATATTCCAGCTCCTGGATGCCTGCTTCAATCCGTAGATTGACTTCTTTAGCTTGCATACCTTTTTAGCATTCTTTGGATCCTCAAAACCTTCAGGCTGTGTCATAAACACAGTTTCTGTTAAAACGTCGTTTAAGAAAGCAGTTTTGACATCCATCTGCCATATTTCGTAATCGTAATATGCAGCGATTGCTAACATTATCCGAATAGACTTTAGCATTGCAACTGGTGAAAAGGTTTCATCGTAATCCACACCGTGGACTTGCCTGTAACCTTTTGCAACCAATCTAGCTTTGAAAACTTCAAGTTTCCCATCCTTGTCCTTTTTCAGTTTGAAAACCCATTTGCTTCCAATGGCTTGGTAGCCATCTGGCAAATCGACCAAATCCCATACTTGGTTTTCAGACATGGAGTCTAATTCAGATTGCATGGCTTCTTGCCATTGCTTGGAGCTAGGGCTCGTCATAGCTTGTTTGTAAGTCGCAGGTTCATCACTTTCAAGTAATAGAACGTCATAGCTCTCGTTCGTCAAAATACCTAAGTACCTTTCCGGTTGAGATCTATATCTTTGCGATCTACGCGGGGTAACATTTCTAGATTGACCATGATTCTCACCAGATTCTTCTAAAGATCTCTGAGTTTCATCCTGAATGTCATCTTGAGCATTCTCTAGAGTTTGTTGTTCGACTCGAATTTCTTCGAGGTCTACTTTTCTCCCACTTGTCATTTTGGAAATGTGATCTTTCTCCAAAAAGACACCATCTCGAGCAACAAACACCTTGTTCTCAGATGTATTGTAGAAGTAATACCCCTTTGTTTCCTTTGGATAGCCCACAAGGATACATTTGTCAGATTTTGGATGAAGTTTGTCTGAAATTAATCGTTTGACGTATACTTCACATCCCCAAATATTAAGAAAAGACACATTTGGAGGCTTTCTAAACCATAATTCGTATGGAGTCTTTTCGACAGCTTTAGACGGAGCTCTATTTATAGTGTGCAGCTGTATTTAGTGCATGTCCCCAAAATTCTAATGGAAGTTCGGCCTGACCCATCATTGACCTGACCATGTCTAGCAAGGTTCTGTTCCTCCGTTCCGACACACCGTTCCATTGTGGTGTTCCAGGAGGAGTCAATTCTGATAGAATTCCACATTCTTTCAGATGGTCATCAAATTCATAGCTCAGATATTCACCGCCTCTATCAGACCGCAGTGCCTTAATCTTCTTGCCTAATTGATTCTCTACTTCACTCTGAAATTCCTTGAATTTGTCAAAGGATTCAGACTTATGCTTCATTAGGTAGACATAACCATATCTACTGAAGTCATCAGTGAAAGTGATAAAGTAGCTGAAACCACCTCTAGCATTTGTACTCATTGGTCCACATACATCTGTATGGATTAAACCCAATAGTTCATTTGCTCTTTCTCCAACTTTAGAGAAAGGTTGCTTTGTCATTTTGCCAAGTAAACATGATTCGCATTTACCATAATCCTCTAAGTCAAATGGTTCTAGAATTCCTTCCTTTTGAAGTCTTTCTAAGCGTTTCAAGTTTATATGGCCTAATCGACAATGCCACAGATAGGTGAGATCTGAATCATCCTTTTTGGCCTTTTTGGTATTTATGTTATATACTTGTTTGTCGTGATCTAATAAATAAAGTCCATTGACTAATCTAGCAGATCCATAAAACATCTCTTTAAAATAAAACGAACAACTATTGTCTTTTATTAAAAAGGAAAATCCCTTAGCATCTAAGCAAGAAACTGAAATGATGTTTTTAGTAAGACTTGGAACATGGAAACATTCTTCCAGTTCCAAAACTAGCCCGGAGGGCAACGACAAATAGTAAGTTCCTACAGCTAATGCAGCAATCCGTGCTCCATTTCCCACTCGTAGGTCGACTTCACCCTTGCTTAACTTTCTACTTCTTCTTAGTCCCTGTGGATTGGAACATAAGTGTGAGCCACAACCTGTATCTAATACCCAAGAAGTTGAATTAGCAAGTATACAGTCTATAACGAAAATACCTGAAGATGGAACGACTGTTCCGTTCTTCTGATCTTCCTTTAGCTTTGGACATTCTCTTTTGTAATGGCCTATTCCATCACTATAAAGACAGCTTGATGTGGACTTGTCCTGCTTTGATTTAGCATTGCCCTTGGACTTTCCACCTTTCTTGAACGGTCTCCTTCTAGCCTTGAGTAAACCTTTGGCTTCACAGTCCAGTATTATTTCTGCCTTTCTGACAAGGTGAACAAATTCTGCAACTGTTTCTTCTCTTGGTTCACTTAGGTATAGCTGCTTGAAGCGACCAAACCCACTGTGTAGTGAATTGAGCAAGATAGAGACTACCATCCTTTCGCTTATTGGTGTTCCTAGTAGACTTAGGCGATCAAAGTATGAACGCATAAGATCCACATGGAACCTCAGTGGGACGCCTACCCTCTGTTTAGTGCGAAGGAGCTGAACATGTGTTTCTTGGACCTCCATCCTATAACACCTGTTGGGAGAACTAACCTTTAGACCAGACATTGATTCAATCAACTCATGGACGTTCAGGTCCCTGTCCTCCGTGCTTCCACGACAGATATCCCTCAGATTCTTGATGAGCGTAAAAAGGTTCATAGGCTACAAATCTTCTAGCCTAATCATCAGGGATATTGTTCAGCATGAGACTCATAACCCTTTTGAGATCCGCATCCCAGGCGTAAAATCTCTCAAGGGTCATGTCTCTGGCATAGTAGCTTGGCATGGGATGTGATAGTACATACTCAAGTCCATTGAGTTTGACTATTTCAACTAGCTTAGCTTCCCATTCAAGAAAATTTGCCAGGTTCAGCTTGACCATAAGCTCAGAACCCATGATGATGTTTTGATTGTTGTTTGCCATATTTAAAAACTACAATTGAAAAGAATAAACAAATAAATAACCATTCACAGTTTCTCTTAATAAACTTAAATTCTAGCATACATGCATAATTCAATGTTTATTAAGCATTTTATTCAAGTTATGTGTTCCGGCAGGTGTGAATAAAATGATTCCAAGATCCTAAAATCATTGAAGAACTAAGCACAGTTTGTCGACTTAATCCTAAAACATCTTAGGTAAGCAAAAGCCTTTTGCTAATAGTCTAGAAACTATTCTTGGTTGATAGGTACGTCTAAGAACTTATTAGGTAAACCTATCGATTTTGCCACGACATAAAAGGACTCCTTACTTATATCGTTGAGTTTCACCAAAACTAACATGTACTCACAATTATTTGTGTACCTTGCCCCTTTAGGACCAATAAGTAACACCTCGCTGAGCGAAAACTATTACTAGATTGATGTAAAGGATATCCAAGCAAGTGTATATTTTGGCATGGCACCTTTTAACTCAATTTTTAAGTTTGGAACTTAAGGCTCTTACTATGTTGGTTAGATTTTAAGTGAACTAAAATCCTTAATCATGCAACATAATCAAGCCACAATCTTATGCATAATTAAGACATATTTAAAGCAATAAATAACTTAAAGCATGCATAAGATAAATGTGATCTAGTATGGCCCGACTTCATCTTGAACCTTTGACTTCAAAGTCCGTCTTGAAAATCTCCGTGGGAGGCACCATTTTCTTCAAATAGGATAAGCTATAATTAAAACTAATTACAACTATTTGATGGTACGCAGACCATATTTGAATTGAAAAACAACTTTGGTACTTTAGACCAATTACATTCAAATTAATGGTACGCAGACCATATTTTCTATCCTATTTGGGCCATACTAGTCACTTCATAACCTGCAAAACAGTACATATACAATATATACCATTCACCCATTCATTATCATGAATGGCCCACATAGCTGGTTAGTAAAACACATTATGCATCACGTAAACATTTGCAGCAATTAATCAAGGGCACCAATAATCTACCAATTATTCAGTCCTTATTAATTCTAATCAAGTTGTTTTAACCTTAAGGATTCGTAGACCTAATCAAGAGTTTATGACTAAAAAGCGCTCCCACTTAAACCAATAAATTCATATGCTTTACTAATTTTAAACATAAAAATGTATTTCAAGTCTAACCGGAAACATACAAATTTAATTAAAATTTAAAGCCCATATAAATTTATAATTGAATCCAAAAATTTTAATTTGATTTCAGTCGTATTTAAATTAATTCATGATTTTAATTTTAGTAAAATAATTAGAATAAATAAAATTTATTATAATTACAATATTCAAAATTAAAATCCAAGAAAATAATTTAAATTATTAATTTTAAAATTAATTAAAATTACGTAAACTGAAAATTTCAAATTAAACATTCAAAACGATCTAATCTTAATGCAAACACCCTACGCATCGCACGCCCATGGGCCACACGCACACAGCCATCGCTGGCCATGTGCGCGCAGCCCATGCGCTCGTCGCATAGCTGCTGCATCTACCCATCGCAAGCCATCGCACAAGTTGGTGCTCGCTGCGCGCGCGCCAGCGCTCGATGCACGCGAGCCATCGCTCGCTGTGCGCGCTCACCAGCGCTTGCTGCGCGCGCTCCAGCGCTCGATGCACGCGAGCCATCGCTCGCTGTGCGCGAGCCATCGCTCGCTGTGCGCGAGCAATTGCTCGCTGCGCGCGATCGACGCTGGGCGCAGCGCTCGTGGCACGCGAGCTTGCGCTCGCTGCGCGCGAGGCTGCGCGCGCTTGCGCGAGGCAGTGCGCGTTGTGGCGCAGCTCGCTTGCTGCCCACATGCGACTGCCGTGCCTTGCCTTCGCTCATGCCTCATTCGTCCATAGCTCGTGGCCCACGACACAAGGCAGGGCTGCTGCCTTGTGCTCGTGCAAAATGCCCTTGCTCATTGCATTCGTGCCGCACGGGCGACGAGCTCCCTTGCTCGTCGTCGCATGCCCGCACTATACAACACCCCTTAAGGGTAACACGAAGCGTCCATTGCTTTGTGCGTGCAAGTTATATGAACGAATCGCATAAAAATTTAAAATTTATATTTAAAATTAATGACAAATTAATAAATTAATATTAATTTCATAATTTTAGGGCGAAAAATCGAAAATTTATTATTCAATTGATTTCCGATTATCATGGATTCAAGCCTAGGTCATAAAAATTTAAAATTTATCATAAATTTACAATTTTTATGGTGGTTTTTAATCATAGGTTTCTAATTAAATTATAATTAATTATGAAAATCAAATTAATTCTAAATTATTCTAATTTTCAACTAATTAATCATAATTACAAATTAGATTGCATAATTAACAAGGCTAGGCATTCAAACTTGTTAAACATATACAGTAGGTCAATCAAAAATTCAAGATTTATCAACAAGAATCGCAAATATTTAATTTAACATCTTTAATTTACGAAATTTTGCATTCGAAAAACTAAAACCTTCGAAAAGTCATAGTTAGGCTTCGAATTTGAGAATTCTGGGTTCGGCAGAAAAATACTTTTTTTGTCAAAATTTTAGAATGCCTTTTACATGCGGAATTGACACAAAAATCACTCGATTTGGATGAGTAACGAAGAAACTGCCGAAAAACTGCGTACGTATAATTAAAAAAACGCAATTTGCAATTAATTAACAATTACGAAAATTAATCACCCCTTTTAATTCTTGCAAATTTGTAATATTTAACCATGTTCATGCAATTTAGATTATGAAAATAATAAGAGGCTCGTGATACCACTGTTAGGTTATGATACATATGACAATTCATAAATCATGCGGAAACAACCATTAAGCCAGGAATACATATTATTTACACATAATCATATAGCATAATTTAGATGCATACTCTTTGTTGCGTGCCTTCCCTAGCTGCGCCCGAACCGAACAAGAACAAGTCTTTAGGACTCCAAGTGTCGTCCCTCCGTAGATAGTCCACAGCACGTCCGGATCCGCCTTAAGATTGACCAACTAGAATCGCCCCTAAGGTACTATAAATTTTCGGCACTTTTGAGCAAGATGTGTGACTGAATTTTTCTCTCAAAAACTCACTTTGAATACTTGAATAACTCGTTATAAATTGTGAACCCAGGCCACATATTTATAGGGGTATGGAAAGAGAATTGAAATCCTATTAGGATACGAATTAATTAAATTAGAATTATAATAAAACTCTTATTTAATTAATTTATCAAATAGAATTAGGAATTTAATCATTAAACGAATTTCTGCACGTTTTAGGTTTCGTATGCGAACACAAACACTTACGCGAGCATGACCCGCAAGCGTGCAGGCCATGCCCGCGCACAGCCCACACGGCCGCACGGCCCACGCGAGCTGCAGCAATGCTCGCAGCCCACTGCTCGCAGCTGCGCGCGCTGTGCGCGCTGCCACGGCCTGCTGGGCCTGGCGTGGCCTTAGCTGTTCGTGTGGCGCGCTTGGCTTGCTGGGCGATGGCCTGGCTTCGTGCTGGGCCCTCGTCCGGCAGGCCTCGTCCGATGCTTATTCGTACGATACGCTTCCGATTAAATTCCCGATTCCGGAATTCATTTCCGATACGAACAATATTTAATATTTTCGATTCCGGAATTAATTTCCGTTTCGAACAAATATTTAATATTTCCGTTTCCGGAATTATTTTCCGATTCCGATAATATTTCCGATTCTGACAATATTTCCGTTTCCGGCAATATTTCCGATTCCGGCAATATTTCCATTTCCGATAATATTTCCCGATACGTACCATGTTTCCGTTTCCGGCAACATCTACGACTTGGATAGTATTTATATTTCCGATACGATCCATATTTCCGTTTCCGGCAATATCATCGTTTCCGGAGTATTCATTTCTTGCCTGTGACGATCTCAGCTCCCACTGAAACCAAGATCCGTCGATTCCGAATATCCATAGTTGGAGTATTTAATGCCATTAAATACTTGATCCGTTTACGTACTATTTGTGTGACCCTACGGGTTCAGTCAAGAGTAAGCTGTGGATTAATATCATTAATTCCACTTGAACTGAAGCGGCCTCTAGCTAGGCATTCAGCTCACTTGATCTCACTGAATTATTAACTTGTTAATTAATACTGAACCGCATTTATTAGACTTAACATAGAATGCATACTTGGACCAAGGGCATTATTTCCTTCATTATTTTTAAGTTTTCCGCTGCAAAATTCTGAATAAGCCGATACGTTTTCACACGGGCGATATTGCCTTGATAATTCTCTAAGTTTTATATTAAAAGGGTTTTTTCGAAAATAGAGAATTGTCGGGGTGTTACAATCACAGATCACGATATAACAAAAACTGCATTTAGGACTAGATACAGTCATTATGAGTTCACTGTTCTGCCTGTTGGGTTAACCAATGCACTTGCAATATTTATGGACTTAATGAACCGTGTATTCCATGCATTTCTGGACAAGTTTGTAGTGGTTTTCATAGATGACATCCTAGTATATTCGAAGAGTGAAGAGGATCATGCTGAACACTTGAGGTTTGTATTGAGTATGCTGAGAGATAACCAGTTGTACGCCAAGTTCTCGAAGTATGAATTCTGGCTGGAAAATGTTGCATTTTTGGGACATTTTATGTCTAAGGAATGAGTTGCAGTAGACCCTGCGAAGATTAAGGCTGTTAGTGAATGACCTACACCTAAGATTGTCACCAATATTCAAAGTTTTCTTGGTTTAGCTGGATTTTATAGGCGTTTTGTGCAAGACTTTTCTAGAATAGCCAAGCCAATGACTACTTTGATGAAAAAGGAAGCTAGGTTTGAGTGGATTGAGCAGTGTGAGGAAGCCTTCCGAGCTCTGAAGACGCGATTAACAACCGCGCCAGTGCTAACTCTACCAGATGGAGGTGATACCTACGATGTGTATAGTGATGCGCCAAAGAATGGTTTAGGGTGTGTATTGATGCAGAACGGGAAATTTATTGCGTATGCGTCAAGACAGTTGAAACCGTATGAAGTCAATTACCCTACCCATGACTTAGAACTAGTTGCCATAGTGTTTGCATTGAAGATATGGAGACACTATATGTATGGTGTGAAATGTAAGATATTCACGGTTCATAAGAGTTTAAAGTACAAAAAGGACCTGAATATGCGTCAAAGAAGGTGGTTAGAGTTGATCAAGGATTACGATTTGTAACACCCCGACAATTCTCTCTTTTCTAAAATAACCTTTTCATATAAAACATAGAGAATTATCAAGGCATTATCGCCCGTGTGAAAACGTAACGGCTTATTCAGAATTTTGCAGCGGAAAACATAAAACTAACTTTAGGTTTATAAATAATCGATTACAGGTTTAGTCTCAAAAATCAACCAACGAAAATAAGGAAATATAAATAGTATGAAAAGTTTAAAGTCCATTTAAACAAACCCAAGTCAACTTAGCAAATCAAAACTAAATGCAAGCTCTCTATTCCCGATCCCAATGATGCAACATCTTCAAACCTGCAGATGGACAATGCTTATTGATCCTTAGAGACTGCTCACCAAAGATTGGGTCATCACAGGATCAATAAGGCATAGCCATGATCAACATGCACAAGCAAAAGCACGTAATCAGCAAAGCTGAGTACTACATACTAAATCAATAATAATCCTAACATGATTCTATTAAACGAACAACCCTAACATGATACTAATGAACACAAACAAGGGCAGACAAAACATGATAGTTTGACGACCATACTTGACCAGACTAGACTAGGCTAGACTTTTAGCAATAATATTATTTTAGTTGAAATAGACAATGGACCGAGTTGACCGTCCAGAAGTCTTCACTAAGGAAGACGAGGTACGGGCGCGACTCCGTAACCTCAGTGACCTGCGATATCGAGGAACGTTTTAATAAAAATAGAACACGGTGATCAATCCGGTCCCAGAAAAGGCCATGGGCTACCACCATGAACCCCAACTCCTGTTTGTCCGTCACTTTAGACGTGCACAGTCTAAAGCTATTGCTACTCAGTTTCACTTTACATGATTTACAAATTTAGACTCTGTTATGACTCAACAACCACATAAGGCATACAATCCACATTTGTTCACAACTGTTTTTATCTTGAAATTAAGTAAGTGATCATAAAGGCATCAATCAAGACTCATTCCAATTTACCCAACCTTTCCTTTAACCATGATCAACCCTGTATATGGGTATAAAGTTTCAACTTACTAAACAAGGTCCACCGCCCTCATAAAGTAGTGAAAAGCTAAGAAGGGAACAATAATCAATCGATCCAAACCAACATATAGAATAATCTAGTGTTCCCAACCAACATGTTTGTATCAATCATCCATACTAACATGTTACAATTCTCATAATGCAATATAAGTTTAATATGTTCATCCCACAGTATCAAACATGCAATTTCAACCTGACTAAGTTCATCAACAACATTAACATAACCAAGTTCATCAACAATTCAACATGGTTTCAACAATTAGCACACATTCCAAGCACACAGGTATGTACGTACCTTGTGTAAACAAACTGATAGGCCACTTTAACGAATTCAAAAGTCACCCACAAGGAATTCTTCGCCTAAAAACAACCAATAAAATTCCCCAATCAATATCCAACATTTTACGGCAATACTATAGTACTCTAAGTACACCCTAAACATATTTTGAACCATCCCCAATATCGAAACTTAACTAAATAACCTCCAAGCATAATAACTATTAAACTAATGATCCCAAAACGTTCTAAATTTCATTAACACATCCCTTTTAAAATTTTCAGCAATATAAAATAATTTCAAACGTCCACAAAACATAATCAATGTTCTTAAAATCATAAAAATAATAGCTTTAATAATATATAACCATTCTATTATGATTTAAATCATTAAAAATCTTAAAAATTCACACTTTAATAATTAAAATCATTATTTCATTTCAATTACCTAATCTGAAAATTAATAATTTAATTATGCAAACCTAAAATTCAGAAATCCACAATTAAATCATAAAGCTTATAATTTAAATTCAAGAAACGCAATTTAAATTATTAAAACGTTATTAAATTCATTATTTAAACATAATATGTAAATCTGAAAATTCTAGTTAAATCATAAAAACATATAATTTAGATTCAAGAACATAATTTAAATTCAAGAGCATAAATTCAAATTAATAAACTTAATTAAAATATTTAAATAACTTAGGGTTTAAGAAATAACCAAAAGGAGAGGAGGAGGAGGAGAGGGACTGCCGGCGGCTGGTGCAGGCACGGCGACGAGGGAGGCGCGGCTGGTGGCGACGTGACTGGGCGGCGCGACTGGTGTTGGTGGTCGCGGGTAATTGCAGGTGGTTGGGACTGGCTTGCGCAAGGAGTAAACAAGGAGGAGGAGAAGCAAGCGCGGCTTGACTGCAGCGACGCGACGGTCGACGGGAGGTGCAGCAAGGTGGCGCGGCAAGGGCGGCGCAGCACCAGTGATTAGGTGGTGACGACGGTTGTGGTGGCTGTGCGAAACAGAACCCGCGATTAAGGGGGAATAAAAACGAAAGAAAGAGAAACGAAAGAGAAGAGGAAGGAGGAAGGAATTACCGTGCACAGGAGGAGGAGGAACGACGGTGGTCGGGTGGCGGTTGATCGACGGCGGCGGCTGAGACAAGAGAGGGCAGGGTTGTGCGTCGTGGATGTTGAAGCAAGAAGAAGGAGGTGTTTGAAGCTGTTTTACGTGAAGTGGAGTAGAGGGTTGAGATGGGTTTCACGTGAAGTTGAAGCAAGGGTAGGGAATTATGGGCTTACTTATTTTGGGCTTTATCAATTTGGGCTTGGCTTAGGATTAAGGTTGTTTGAATCCAAAATGATTAGGATTGTTTTCTAAATTCAATCGATCGTGTTTTCGTAATTCGAATTCGTTTTAACTTAAAATTCTAAAATCATTTTCAATTTCGTAAATCGTTGAAAATATTATAATGTAATAAATAAGTATACGTGAATTATATATTTATTACTCAAAATTCCTAAATTCTAATTAAATATAAATAATATACGTTAAAATATATTAATAAAATTTATAAATTTACGGGGGATTACAATCTACCCCTCTTAAAAGAAGTTTCGTCCCGAAACTTGACACGAAATTTACCACATTTTCCCCAAAAGCTTTTAACTTATTCTTACTAAAGAAGTACTTGTGCCACCTATGTGCACTCTTTTGCCAACTCAAAGCTGCTTGTGTTACTCATGAACACATTTTTCTTATGCGGAGAATCTATTTACTTGCATCAACATGTATAATTTGCTAAAATAAGCATAAAAATGCAAAAAAATACCATAAAAATAGGTAAAAAGCGCGAATTTATATCGCATTCTACCCCTCTTAAAGAAAACGAGTTACGCCCTCGTAACTCATCTCAGGGAATAACTTTGGATATTTTTCCTCAACGAATTATGTCCTCAATACAATATTCTCACTAAACTCATTCCAACAAGTAAGACTTCTACAATTCTTTCCATACAATGCCTCAACATGTGTCATCGTAATGCTTGCATGGTGACTATTGATGCACGAAAATTCAATCGAACCTAGGTGGCCTTCCCAATTACCCTTAAAATCCATAACACACGTTCTCAACATATATTCCGTTAGTAATCTTAGTCTGTCTATCGTTTGCAGGGTGGAAAGAAATACTCATTTTCAATGTTGTCTCCAAGATTCAACTGGATCTTATTGCCAAAATTTCGGACTTTTGTTCTCGGTAAGGATCTTACAAGTTGCCCTATAAAGGTAATGTCTCCAAATATTCATAGATAACACCATAACAGTTAACTCTAAGTCATGGGTTTGGTAATTAGCCTTATAAGGTTTCAATTGATGCGGCAACAGCTAAATCTAGAAAGCTTCCTCACATTTCTCACTTCACTTGAAATTCGATTCCTTTTTCATCAAGTTGGTCATTGGTTTTGCTTACTTCGAAAAGTCTTTCACAACTTCCTATAATAGTCGTCTAGGCTTAGAGAACTTCAAATATCGGACACGTTCTTTGGAGTAGGTCACTCACCCACATCTTGAATCTTAGCAGGATCTACAGAGACTCTTTTTGTTCAACTTTTCCTTTTTACCGAACCTCATTACGCTTTTCATGGGTGTATAACTTTTGGGCTTAACTCTTAGCTCTTGCACCAATTCATGTATTTCTTTTCATCTTTTCCAGACAACAAATGATTTCTAACGATCCTGGACCACTGGAATCTTCTCTTAAATTTATTTCCTTACGTAACATGGTTCTCAGTCAATTTAGTCCTTCACTTTTCCGTCGGTGTCACTTATACACATATAACTTCAAGATTTGTATACTTCATTTAATAAAACTAGATTCTTTCTAAGCGTCTCCAAGTAATTCTCAAGTGTTTGTCATGCTCTTTTTCATTCCTTGAACAAATCGGGATATCATCAATAACATAATAACGAACTTAATTCGAAATTCGTGGAAAATCTTATCCATCAAATCCATAATTATGGCAGGTGCATTGGTTAACCCAAAAGACATTACTCTAAACCCATAATGACAATAACGAGTCCTAATGAGGTCTTATAGGCCCTTATCAGCTATCCTCAATTGGTGATACTTCAAACACAATCAGTCTTCAAGAACACACTCGCCCAATTCGATTGACCCAATATGTCATCTATCCTAGGCAAAGGATACTTGTTCTTGATGGTGTTTAGCTCCCTAAAATCGATGCATAATTCCATACTCTTATCTTTTCCTTAACAAACACACAGGAGCTCCCCACGGTGATGCACTAGGCCTAATATACCCCTTAACGAAACAACTCTTGCAATTGTGTCTTAATTTGCTCATTTCGAGAGGTGTCATTCTATATGGTGCTTTAGTTATAGGTGTCGTTCCAGGAACTAAGTTTATAGTGGACTCAAAGGCTCCAACAGGTAACATACTTGCAATTTCACTCGGAAACACATCAATGAATCCACTCACAATGGCAACATCTTCGATTTTGACTCCAAGTTCTTTATTCACCTCTAACTTATACAGAAAAATAGTTCACGCTCCCTATTCATCAATTTTCCACTCGCATTACAGAAATAACCAAAGGTTCTTGGACTACCCAAAACATCTATACGAGGTCAATCTTCCAATATGGTTCCTTACATTTACTTTCTGAATTTCACAGTACGTCTATCTTAGCCTTATACAAACTTAGTCAATTCCATCCTAAGGTTTATGAATTCTTGTGCCTTTTGCTTTCTCATAAAAGGAGTTTCCTTAAGGCAGTAACAAACGAATCCCAATTGCATCTCTCAACAATGCTAAGTCTAACCCCATTTTCTCTCCACCACAAATCAGCCTCATCTTCCAAGTACAGTACAACTTGACCCACTCTCCTGTTCTCAAGACAGTGCACATCCCCAAACAGTTTCTCAAACTCTCTAACCCAGTTCTCTAGAAAGGTAGGATCAGCTTGCTTCTTAAAGTATGGTGGCTTAACTTTGGTTAGTCTCTCAAACATGTCCCCAGTAGAATCAGGACGCTCAGTTCTCTCTTCAGCCAGTCTTCCCGCCAAAAGGCGAATAGCAGCAACTAACTCATTATTGCTTGACATTCTAGTGTGCGACCTAAAATTAATCACTCTACGATACATAATTCATATGTCCCCTCTACGAAAGAAATTTAGATTTGATCATAGAGATCGCATCAACAAACACTTATTCAAGAATGTACACCAATAATAGAGCAATCATCGTCACTCATTTAAGAAAATATCCCTATCAAGGACATACAATTTGAAAACCAATGAATGGAAGTTCAATCACAACAAATAAGTAATAATATTCCCATTCGCGTGCCCAAAATAAACTTTTGATCATTTGGATTATCAATAATCTAACTCTATTCCTCAAAAGAATGTTAATAACAATTTCTAAACCATAATAACGCACTTGTCCTCAAATTAACATAAAGGTTCACGACACAAACATAAACTATTGTTGGCGAATAACGAAACTCTCAAACTGGAAATGAATACTTTAACTTCTATTGCTGACTCTATAAAGGCTTATTATATCCTTGAAGAGAATAAAGAATAACTCAAACTCTTATTGCTTTAACTTTAAACCGTTGCTGATATGCCACTTATTCTTTAAAACATAAAAGAACTAACTAACTATTACAACTTCAAATGTTTAAGGCATCTTGCCTACCTATTCTTTCCTTGGAAACTTGTGGGGTAAGATCTAGATCTTCAATATTCGTCGAATTCTTCTTCCGAGTATGAGTCTTCTTTCATGGCTTCATCTTGATGAGACTCACTTGCCACCTCACCATCACCTTTAGGTTCCACATCCGACTCACTAGGAATCTCAATGGTAGGCTCATGGGCCACTGGGTTAGGGTTATTTGCCTCAACCACTACATTCTCATTCTCCACGGTTACATCATTTCCCTCTAGATATTTACAACTCTAATAGGTTCATCTATAACTGCATCCCAAGCATGACTCCATGAGTTTCTACCCTCCTTGAACCCATTTTCTACTACCTCAATAATGGTGGTCAGGATCTCTAAGTCATATCTCTACCTACCATCCCTAGTCCCATACTTAATCAACTTTGGTGTTCCATCATCAGAATGCATGTCTTTAAACCTATATTTGAGTTCTAGGTATGGCATTTTGGTTAGGTAAGCAATGAACAGTAGTGGATGCTATGATGGTCTCTCTTATTAAGATGGGTTGGTCTTGTATCTAGCAAAATACTCACATCCAAACACGGCTTTCTTCATAAAGGGATATTTTATTCCTTAAAGAAACAACTTAAGGCCTCACTAACGATTTTCCAACCAAACCATAATCAAAGTTCAATAAAGCAATAAGTTCGATGGAATCAAACCATCTCTCTAATGCAGATTTAAATGCAACACTTAAACATTTAGTACACGCACGTTCATAACAATCAACTTCTTATCATTGACTAGCTACTAATGCACATATAATTCTATCTTATATGCCCTTCTTATACTACCCATCTCTCATAAACTAACGCATTGAAATAATTTAATTAACAAAGTAAAATGACGATAATATAAGAAAATTATAACATAGAATAATAACATAAATAAAAATATAAAATAAATAAAGTGAAATAAATTAAGGAAATGCGTAGCGAATAAATTCGAAAATAAAGTTATTAATTCGAAAAAGTTTATATTTCCTAAATAACGAATTCTAAATCTTGAAACAACAAAAAATTTTTTTTTTTTTTTTTTTTTTTGAACTTCTTTTTTTTTAAAAAAAATGTACTCATTTTTTTGAATAATAAATAATAAGAAAAATAAAAATTTCGAAAGTATCGCTTTAACTTGAATAAATAATTTGATTTCGAACTTAAATAAAAAATATTATGTTCTTTCAAACAAGATAAAAGGAAATCGGCCCCCCAAAAAAAAGTACCAATTTTTTAACACTATAATACGTAGAAGCTCGATTTTTAAGAATTTTATTTTAAATAACTAGATAGTTAGGCGCCTAAAAATTTATTAAAGTAAAACCTTAGCTTCTAGATACCACTTTGTAACACCCCGACAATTCTCTCTTTTCTAAAATAACCTTTTCATATAAAACATAGAGAATTATCAAGGCATTATCGCCCGTGTGAAAACGTAACGGCTTATTCAGAATTTTGCAGCGGAAAACATAAAACTAACTTTAGGTTTATAAATAATCGATTACAGGTTTAGTCTCAAAAATCAACCAACGAAAATAAGGAAATATAAATAGTATGACAAGTTTAAAGTCCATTTAAACAAACCCAAGTCAACTTAGCAAATCAAAACTAAATACAAGCTCTCTATTCCCGATCCCAATGATGCAACATCTTCAAACCTGCAGATGGACAATGCTTATTGATCCTTAGAGACTGCTCACCAAAGATTGGGTCATCACAGGATCAATAAGGCATAGCCATGATCAACATGCACAAGCAAAAGCACGTAATCAGCAAAGCTGAGTACTACATACTAAATCAATAATAATCCTAACATGATTCTATTAAACGAACAACCCTAACATGATACTAATGAACACAAACAAGGGCAGACAAAACATGATAGTTTGACGACCATACTTGACCAGACTATACTAGGCTAGACTTTTAGCAATAATATTATTTTAGTTGAAATAGACAATGGACCGAGTTGACCGTCCAGAAGTCTTCACTAAGGAAGACGAGGTACGGGCGCGACTCCGTAACCTCAGTGACCTGCGATATCGAGGAACGTTTTAATAAAAATAGAACACGGTGATCAATCCGGTCCCAGAAAAGGCCATGGGCTACCACCATGAACCTTAACTCCTGTTTGTCCGTCACTTTAGACGTGCACAGTCTAAAGCTATTGCTACTCAGTTTCACTTTACATGATTTACAAATTTAGACTCTGTTATGACTCAACAACCACATAAGGCATACAATCCACATTTGTTCACAACTGTTTTTATCTTGAAATTAAGTAAGTGATCATAAAGGCATCAATCAAGACTCATTCCAATTTACCCAACCTTTCCTTTAACCATGATCAACCCTGTATATGGGTATAAAGTTTCAACTTACTAAACAAGGTCCACCGCCCTCATAAAGTAGTGAAAAGCTAAGAAGGGAACAATAATCCATCGATCCAAACCAACATATAGAATAATCTAGTGTTCCCAACCAACATGTTTGTATCAATCATCCATACTAACATGTTACAATTCTCATAATGCAATATAAGTTTAATATGTTCATCCCACGGTATCAAACATGCAATTTCAACCTGACTAAGTTCATCAACAACATTAACATAACCAAGTTCATCAACAATTCAACATGGTTTCAACAATTAGCACACATTCCAAGCACACAGGTATGTACGTACCTTGTGTAAACAAACTGATAGGCCACTTTAACGAATTCAAAAGTCACCCACAAGGAATTCTTCGCCTAAAAACAACCAATAAAATTCCCCAATCAATATCCAACAGTTTACAGCAATACTATAGTACTCTAAGTACACCCTAAACATATTTTGAACCATCCCCAATATCGAAACTTAACTAAATAACCTCCAAGCATAATAACTATTAAACTAATGATCCCAAAACGTTCTAAATTTCATTAACACATCCCTTTTAAAATTTTCAGCAATATAAAATAATTTCAAACGTCCACAAAACATAATCAATGTTCTTAAAATCATAAAAATAATAGCTTTAATAATATATAACCATTCTATTATGATTTAAATCATTAAAAATCTTAAAAATTCACACTTTAATAATTAAAATCATTATTTCATTTCAATTACCTAATCTGAAAATTAATAATTTAATTATGCAAACCTAAAATTCTGAAATCCACAATTAAATCATAAAGCTTATAATTTAAATTCAAGAAACGCAATTTAAATTATTAAAACGTTATTAAATTCATTATTTAAACATAATATGTAAATCTGAAAATTCTAGTTAAATCATAAAAACATATAATTTAGATTCAAGAACATAATTTAAATTCAAGAGCATAAATTCAAATTAATAAACTTAATTAAAATATTTAAATAACTTAGGGTTTAAGAAATAACCAAAAGGAGAGGAGGAGGAGGAGAGGGACTGCCGGCGGCTGGTGCAGGCACGGCGACGAGGGAGGCGCGGCTGGTGGCGACGTGACTGGGCGGCGCGACTGGTGTTGGTGGTCGCGGGTAATTGCAGGTGGTTGGGACTGGCTTGCGCAAGGAGTAAACAAGGAGGAGGAGAAGCAAGCGCGGCTTGACTGCAGCGACGCGACGGTCGACGGGAGGTGCAGCAAGGTGGCGCGACAAGGGCGGCGCAGCACCAGTGATTAGGTGGTGACGACGGTTGTGGTGGCTGTGCGAAACAGAACCCGCGATTAAGGGGGAATAAAAGCGAAAGAAAGAGAAACGAAAGAGAAGAGGAAGGAGGAAGGAATTACCGTGCACAGGAGGAGGAGGAACGACGGTGGTCGGGTGGCGGTTGATCGACGGCGGCGGCTGAGACAAGAGAGGGCAGGGTTGTGCGTCGTGGATGTTGAAGCAAGAAGAAGGAGGTGTTTGAAGCTGTTTTACGTGAAGTGGAGTAGAGGGTTGAGATGGGTTTCACGTGAAGTTGAAGCAAGGGTAGGGAATTTTGGGCTTACTTATTTTGGGCTTTATCAATTTGGGCTTGGCTTAGGATTAAGGTTGTTTGAATCCAAAATGATTAGGATTGTTTTCTAAATTCAATCGATCGTGTTTTCGTAATTCGAATTCGTTTTAACTTAAAATTCTAAAATCATTTTCAATTTCGTAAATCGTTGAAAATATTAAAATGTAATAAATAAGTATACGTGAATTATATATTTATTACTCAAAATTCCTAAATTCTAATTAAATATAAATAATATACGTTAAAATATATTAATAAAATTTATAAATTTACGGGGGATTACAATCTACCCCTCTTAAAAGAAGTTTCGTCCCGAAACTTGACACGAAATTTACCACATTTTTCCCGAAAGCTTTTAACTTATTCTTACTAAAGAAGTACTTGTGCCACCTATGTGCACTCTTTTGCCAACTCAAAGCTGCTTGTGTTACTCATGAACACATTTTTCTTATGCGGAGAATCTATTTACTTGCATCAACATGTATAATTTGCTAAAATAAGCATAAAAATGCATAAAAATACCATAAAAATAGGTAAAAAGCGCGAATTTATATCGCATTCTACCCCTCTTAAAGAAAACGAGTTACGCCCTCGTAACTCATCTCAGGGAATAACTTTGGATATTTTTCCTCAACGAATTATGTCCTCAATACAATATTCTCACTAAACTCATTCCAACAAGTAAGACTTCTACAATTCTTTCCATACAATGCCTCAACATGTGTCATCGTAATGCTTGCATGGTGACTATTGATGCACGAAAATTCAATCGAACCTAGGTGGCCTTCCCAATTACCCTTAAAATCCATAACACACGTTCTCAACATATATTCCGTTAGTAATCTTAGTCTGTCTATCGTTTGCAGGGTGGAAAGAAATACTCATTTTCAATGTTGTCCCCAAGATTCAACTGGATCTTATTGCCAAAATTTCGGACTTTTGTTCTCGGTAAGGATCTTACAAGTTGCCCTATAAAGGTAATGTCTCCAAATATTCGTAGATAACACCATAACAGTTAACTCTAAGTCATGGGTTTGGTAATTAGCCTTATAAGGTTTCAATTGATGCGGCAACAGCTAAATCTAGAAAGCTTCCTCACATTTCTCACTTCACTTGAAATTCGATTCCTTTTTCATCAAGTTGGTCATTGGTTTTGCTTACTTCGAAAAGTCTTTCACAACTTCCTATAATAGTCGTCTAGGCTTAGAGAACTTCAAATATCGGACACGTTCTTTGGAGTAGGTCACTCACCCACATCTTGAATCTTAGCAGGATCTACAGAGACTCTTTTTGTTCAACTTTTCCTTTTTACCGAACCTCATTACGCTTTTCATGGGTGTATAACTTTTGGGCTTAACTCTTAGCTCTTGCACCAATTCATGTATTTCTTTTCATCTTTTCCAGACAACAAATGATTTCTAACGATCCTGGACCACTGGAATCTTCTCTTAAATTTATTTCCTTACGTAACATGGTTCTCAATCAATTTAGTCCTTCACTTTTCCGTCGGTGTCACTTATACACATATAACTTCAAGATTTGTATACTTCATTTAATAAAACTAGATTCTTTCTAAGCGTCTCCAAGTAATTCTCAAGTGTTTGTCATGCTCTTTTTCATTCCTTGAACAAATCGGGATATCATCAATAACATAATAACGAACTTAATTCGAAATTCGTGGAAAATCTTATCCATCAAATCCATAATTATGGCAGGTGAATTGGTTAACCCAAAAGACATTACTCTAAACCCATAATGACAATAACGAGTCCTAATGAGGTCTTATAGGCCCTTATCAGCTATCCTCAATTGGTGATACTTCAAACACAATCAGTCTTCAAGAACACACTCGCCCAATTCGATTGACCCAATATGTCATCTATCCTAGGCAAAGGATACTTGTTCTTGATGGTGTTTAGCTCCCTAAAATCGATGCATAATTCCATACTCTTATCTTTTCCTTAACAAACACACAGGAGCTCCCCACGGTGATGCACTAGGCCTAATATACCCCTTAACGAAACAACTCTTGCAATTGTGTCTTAATTTGCTCATTTCGAGAGGTGTCATTCTATATGGTGCTTTAGTTATAGGTGTCGTTCCAGGAACTAAGTTTATAGTGGACTCAAAGGCTCCAACAGGTAACATACTTGCAATTTCACTCGGAAACACATCAATGAATCCACTCACAATGGCAACATCTTCGATTTTGACTCCAAGTTCTTTATTCACCTCTAACTTATACAGAAAAATAGTTCACGCTCCCTATTCATCAATTTTCCACTCGCATTACAGAAATAACCAAAGGTTCTTGGACTACCCAAAACATCTATACGAGGTCAATCTTCCAATATGGTTCCTTACATTTACTTTCTGAATTTCACAGTACGTCTATCTTAGCCTTGTACAAACTTAGTCAATTCCATCCTAAGGTTTATGAATTCTTGTGCCTTTTGCTTTCTCATAAAAGGAGTTTCCTTAAGGCAGTAACAAACGAATCCCAATTGCATCTCTCAACAATGCTAAGTCTAACCCCATTTTCTCTCCACCACAAATCAGCCTCATCTTCCAAGTACAGTACAACTTGACCCACTCTCCTGTTCTCAAGACAGTGCACATCCCCAAACAGTTTCTCAAACTCTCTAACCCAGTTCTCTAGAAAGGTAGGATCAGCTTGCTTCTTAAAGTATGGTGGCTTAACTTTGGTTAGTCTCTCAAACATGTCCCCAGTAGAATCAGGACGCTCAGTTCTCTCTTCAGCCAGTCTTCCCGCCAAAAGGCGAATAGCAGCAACTAACTCATTATTGCTTGACATTCTAGTGTGCGACCTAAAATTAATCACTCTACGATACATAATTCATATGTCCCCTCTACGAAAGAAATTTAGATTTGATCATAGAGATCGCATCAACAAACACTTATTCAAGAATGTACACCAATAATAGAGCAATCATCGTCACTCATTTAAGAAAATATCCCTATCAAGGACATACAATTTGAAAACCAATGAATGGAAGTTCAATCACAACAAATAAGTAATAATATTCCCATTCGCGTGCCCAAAATAAACTTTTGATCATTTGGATTATCAATAATCTAACTATATTCCTCAAAAGAATGTTAATAACAATTTCTAAACCATAATAACGCACTTGTCCTCAAATTAACATAAAGGTTCACGACACAAACATAAACTATTGTTGGCGAATAACGAAACTCTCAAACTGGAAATGAATACTTTAACTTCTATTGCTGACTCTATAAAGGCTTATTATATCCTTGAAGAGAATAAAGAATAACTCAAACTCTTATTGCTTTAACTTTAAACCGTTGCTGATATGCCACTTATTCTTTAAAACATAAAAGAACTAACTAACTATTACAACTTCAAATGTTTAAGGCATCTTGCCTACCTATTCTTTCCTTGGAAACTTGTGGGGTAAGATCTAGATCTTCAATATTCGTCGAATTCTTCTTCCGAGTATGAGTCTTCTTTCATGTCTTCATCTTGATGAGACTCACTTGCCACCTCACCATCACCTTTAGGTTCCACATCCGACTCACTAGGAATCTCAATGGTAGGCTCATGGGCCACTGGGTTAGGGTTATTTGCCTCAACCACTACATTCTCATTCTCCACGGTTACATCATTTCCCTCTAGATATTTACAACTCTAATAGGTTCATCTATAACTGCATCCCAAGCATGACTCCATGAGTTTCTACCCTCCTTGAACCCATTTTCTACGACCTCAATAATGGTGGTCAGGATCTCTAAGTCATATCTCTACCTACCATCCCTAGTCCCATACTTAATCAACTTTGGTGTTCCATCATCAGAATGCATGTCTTTAAACCTATATTTGAGTTCTAGGTATGGCATTTTGGTTAGGTTAGCAATGAACAGTAGTGGATGCTATGATGGTCTCTCTTATTAAGATGGGTTGGTCTTGTATCTAGCAAAATACTCACATCCAAACACGGCTTTCTTCATAAAGGGATATTTTATTCCTTAAAGAAACAACTTAAGGCCTCACTAACGATTTCCCAACCAAACCATAATCAAAGTTCAATAAAGCAATAAGTTCGATGGAATCAAACCATCTCTCTAATGCAGATTTAAATGCAACACTTAAACATTTAGTACACGCACGCTCATAACAATCAACTTCTTATCATTGACTAGCTACTAATGCATATATAATTCTATCTTATATGCCCTTCTTATACTACCCATCTCTCATAAACTAAAGCATTGAAATAATTTAATTAACAAAGTAAAATGACGATAATATAAGAAAATTATAACATAGAATAATAACATAAATAAAAATATAAAATAAATAAAGTGAAATAAATTAAGGAAATGCGTAGCGAATAAATTCGAAAATAAAGTTATTAATTCGAAAAAGTTTATATTTCCTAAATAACGAATTCTAAATCTTGAAACAACTAAATTTTTTTTTTTTTTTTTTTTTTTTTGAACTTCTTTTTTTTTTAAAAAAATGTACTCATTTTTTTGAATAATAAATAATAAGAAAAATAAAAATTTCGAAAGTATCGCTTTAACTTGAATAAATAATTTGATTTCGAACTTAAATAAAAAATAGGAAAATTTGGTAATATTAATCCAACCTTTGGCCGATTTTCTTTTATTAATCCCACCTACGACATATTTTTTAATAATCCCACCTTTACTACCCGACGACTTTTATTGGGCTTAAGTGGCCGGTAATCGGTGAAAAAGTCAACGAGATGGTGATGAATTGATGATGATGACTGAATATATCGAGAGAGAGTACTGCCATGTAGAGAAATAATGTCGCTTACAACAGTTTTATGACCTGTTGGGCCTAATAAAAGATGTTGGGTAATAAAGGTGGGATTATTAAAAAATATGTCGTAGGTGGGCTTAATAAAAGAAAATCGGTCAAAGGTTGGATTAATATTACCAAATTTTCCTAAAAAATATTATGTTCTTTCAAACAAGATAAAAGGAAATCGGCCCCCCAAAAAAAAGTACCAATTTTTGAACACTATAATACGTAGAAGCTCGATTTTTAAGAATTTTATTTTAAATAACTAGATAGTTAGGCGCCTAAAAATTTATTAAAGTAAAACCTTAGCTTCTAGATACCACTTTGTAACACCCCGACAATTCTCTCTTTTCTAAAATAACCTTTTCATATAAAACATAGAGAATTATCAAGGCATTATCGCCCGTGTGAAAACGTAACGGCTTATTCAGAATTTTGCAGCGGAAAACATAAAACTAACTTTAGGTTTATAAATAATCGATTACAGGTTTAGTCTCAAAAATCAACCAACGAAAATAAGGAAATATAAATAGTATGACAAGTTTAAAGTCCATTTAAACAAACCCAAGTCAACTTAGCAAATCAAAACTAAATACAAGCTCTCTATTCCCGATCCCAATGATGCAACATCTTCAAACCTGCAGATGGACAATGCTTATTGATCCTTAGAGACTGCTCACCAAAGATTGGGTCATCACAGGATCAATAAGGCATAGCCATGATCAACATGCACAAGCAAAAGCACGTAATCAGCAAAGCTGAGTACTACATACTAAATCAATAATAATCCTAACATGATTCTATTAAACGAACAACCCTAACATGATACTAATGAACACAAACAAGGGCAGACAAAACATGATAGTTTGACGACCATACTTGACCAGACTAGACTAGGCTAGACTTTTAGCAATAATATTATTTTAGTTGAAATAGACAATGGACCGAGTTGACCGTCCAGAAGTCTTCACTAAGGAAGACGAGGTACGGGCGCGACTCCGTAACCTCAGTGACCTGCGATATCGAGGAACGTTTTAATAAAAATAGAACACGGTGATCAATCCGGTCCCAGAAAAGGCCATGGGCTACCACCATGAACCCCAACTCCTGTTTGTCCGTCACTTTAGACGTGCACAGTCTAAAGCTATTGCTACTCAGTTTCACTTTACATGATTTACAAATTTAGACTCTGTTATGACTCAACAACCACATAAGGCATACAATCCACATTTGTTCACAACTGTTTTTATCTTGAAATTAAGTAAGTGATCATAAAGGCATCAATCAAGACTCATTCCAATTTACCCAACCTTTCCTTTAACCATGATCAACCCTGTATATGGGTATAAAGTTTCAACTTACTAAACAAGGTCCACCGCCCTCATAAAGTAGTGAAAAGCTAAGAAGGGAACAATAATCCATCGATCCAAACCAACATATAGAATAATCTAGTGTTCCCAACCAACATGTTTGTATCAATCATCCATACTAACATGTTACAATTCTCATAATGCAATATAAGTTTAATATGTTCATCCCACAGTATCAAACATGCAATTTCAACCTGACTAAGTTCATCAACAACATTAACATAACCAAGTTCATCAACAATTCAACATGGTTTCAACAATTAGCACACATTCCAAGCACACAGGTATGTACGTACCTTGTGTAAACAAACTGATAGGCCACTTTAACGAATTCAAAAGTCACCCACAAGGAATTCTTCGCCTAAAAACAACCAATAAAATTCCCCAATCAATATCCAACAGTTTACAGCAATACTATAGTACTCTAAGTACACCCTAAACATATTTTGAACCATCCCCAATATCGAAACTTAACTAAATAACCTCCAAGCATAATAACTATTAAACTAATGATCCCAAAACGTTCTAAATTTCATTAACACATCCCTTTTAAAATTTTCAGCAATATAAAATAATTTCAAACGTCCACAAAACATAATCAATGTTCTTAAAATCATAAAAATAATAGCTTTAATAATATATAACCATTCTATTATGATTTAAATCATTAAAAATCTTAAAAATTCACACTTTAATAATTAAAATCATTATTTCATTTCAATTACCTAATCTGAAAATTAATAATTTAATTATGCAAACCTAAAATTCTGAAATCCACAATTAAATCATAAAGCTTATAATTTAAATTCAAGAAACGCAATTTAAATTATTAAAACGTTATTAAATTCATTATTTAAACATAATATGTAAATCTGAAAATTCTAGTTAAATCATAAAAACATATAATTTAGATTCAAGAACATAATTTAAATTCAAGAGCATAAATTCAAATTAATAAACTTAATTAAAATATTTAAATAACTTAGGGTTTAAGAAATAACCAAAAGGAGAGGAGGAGGAGGAGAGGGACTGCCGGCGGCTGGTGCAGGCACGGCGACGAGGGAGGCGCGGCTGGTGGCGACGTGACTGGGCGGCGCGACTGGTGTTGGTGGTCGCGGGTAATTGCAGGTGGTTGGGACTGGCTTGCGCAAGGAGTAAACAAGGAGGAGGAGAAGCAAGCGCGGCTTGACTGCAGCGACGCGACGGTCGACGGGAGGTGCAGCAAGGTGGCGCGGCAAGGGCGGCGCAGCACCAGTGATTAGGTGGTGACGACGGTTGTGGTGGCTGTGCGAAACAGAACCCGCGATTAAGGGGGAATAAAAACGAAAGAAAGAGAAACGAAAGAGAAGAGGAAGGAGGAAGGAATTACCGTGCACAGGAGGAGGAGGAACGACGGTGGTCGGGTGGCGGTTGATCGACGGCGGCGGCTGAGACAAGAGAGGGCAGGGTTGTGCGTCGTGGATGTTGAAGCAAGAAGAAGGAGGTGTTTGAAGCTGTTTTACGTGAAGTGGAGTAGAGGGTTGAGATGGGTTTCACGTGAAGTTGAAGCAAGGGTAGGGAATTATGGGCTTACTTATTTTGGGCTTTATCAATTTGGGCTTGGCTTAGGATTAAGGTTGTTTGAATCCAAAATGATTAGGATTGTTTTCTAAATTCAATCGATCGTGTTTTCGTAATTCGAATTCGTTTTAACTTAAAATTCTAAAATCATTTTCAATTTCGTAAATCGTTGAAAATATTAAAATGTAATAAATAAGTATACGTGAATTATATATTTATTACTCAAAATTCCTAAATTCTAATTAAATATAAATAATATACGTTAAAATATATTAATAAAATTTATAAATTTACGGGGGATTACAACGAAGGAAGTATTATTTAATGTTTGAATGTTAGTTATATTTTCGCTAGGTAGTTCTGGTACTAGCATTAACCATTATCACGATGGCAATAATACTTTAGTAATTCCTTTATTTTAAGTTGGAAAATGGTTTTATAAAGGCAAGAAATTATTAGGGTGTTACAACCACTATGTCCGTAGTAATAAATTAAATTATGAAGATTTTTAGCACAATAAACATTTTATTTTTACTATTGTTGGGTGTAATAAGATTTTTGTTTGACTTATACACCGTTTATGGTTGAATTTGCCTAACCTAAAATCTTATGATGATACTTTGGTATTTTATACGCGTTCTTTGAATTTTATTGAGATATGATTATGTTTATCATCATAATTGTGAAATAAAAATAGCCGTATTAAAATCTCCTAACCCGGTGGGTCAAGCCAAACCCAGAGATTTTTGTAAGCATTTATCAACCCGAACCGAAAAATGACCGACCAAATGAATCCAAAAGTAATTAATTGCACCGACCCGACCCGCTTTTCAGGTCTAAACATCCATATGTTAGACCATAATTTATTTGCATGCATTTCGAAAATTCTGGTGCATGCTAACATATTAAATATCAACTCTTATTCGCACTCTTCTCCTGTATTTTAGCTCTCATTTCCCACCTTCTCCAGTCCTATTTCTAGCTGCCAGAAATCTATTCTTAGCCGGCTTGGTTGACGTAAGAGACTATAATTAATCATGTGTACTCAAGTTAACAGAAAGTAGACAGATTGGATTACAACAAAATAACGATGGCCTTGAGATTTGGGAGATGGTTGGATCAGTCTCCATGTTAATAGATTGTTAACCTCGCACCCAGAAAAATTAACTGGCTAATTTTAACAAGGTCTTAATGTGCTTGCAATGACATGTTGTTTTGCTAATATCTCAGCAACAAATAGGTGGTTGCCTAAGTTTACGTCCTTGAGGATGAGGTTTCTTGTTGACGGATTGACCACATAGCCATGGTTTGGCATCCATTGCAGTAATTGGAGAATCAATTCCATCTTTTCTGGTTGCGCAACATAACGTGATACGATCAGGTGAAATGCATCCTGAGAGAAACAACAAAGAAAAACCAATCAATCGATCCTGGCACATAACCACTGAACAACATCATGCATATAATAATATGTATACAAATCTAATAAACATACAGACACTGCAACATTTGGCCTTTACTTCTGTTGACACTCATGCTGCAAATACAGGTATTGTCTTAAGACAGGGTCTCTATACTCTCCGTTCCCCCTTCTTTTACCAATCCCCACTCCCATTCTTTTACAAACAACACAAACGGAAAGGGTATTAGCTATTTTCAAAACGGGGAGGTACAAGAATTTTACAGGAGAACAATTCAGGAATACATGACATGATAACACACACAAATCATGTCCATTCATCTGTATTTTTACATATTTTCCATTCTGAACTTCACAGGCAAATTATTTTCTACAATATTTTAAACAGATTGATGTCCATGCTTCCTTCTTTTTTAATCAAAGTAATTAGAGACAACAACAACAAATTAACGCCTCTGTTAACCTAAGCAAATTGTTGTTTTCTCCACATTTAGTTGTCACATTATCCCACAGACTATCACATTTAGGAATTTGGCATGCTTTACAAAAGGAAATTTTGTGGGGAACTACCTACTATAATAATTTGTGATTTTGAAAATAACTACCTATTATCTTATTTTTTGTCCGTAGTATTACCACTTAACGTTTTCCATACCAAATTTCGTCCAAGGGGTCCACGGATAACGGTTTAGCTCTAAGTAAACCCTAATTAAAGGTAATTTGCTCCAAATAAAGCAAAATTTCCCAAATTATAAACCCTAACTTGCAAATAAAATGTGGCTAATGACTTAATTTTGGGATTAATTACCTCTCATCTGGGTATACAATAATATAAGGTTAATTACCTATAGGGTTTATGTTAGAAAATAACACCAGCACTGCCTTCCAGTGCTTCGATACAATGAAGATGAAAATTATGCTAAACTATCGTAACTTAGGTTACTAAGCCTATAGATTACACTAGCCCTAAAGGTTATGAGAAAAAAGCTAAAACTAATTTTGAATGTTGATTGATTGTGCGTCTTTCTCCTAATAAATGATACGGCTTTATAGCTCTTGAATTCTTCGGTTGACGAGGTTACAAAAAAATGGTGGTTACAAAAAAAAACATTGTGTACTTATCCAAAATTATTATGCAAGAGAACAAAATTAAACAAGATTAATTTTACTTCTATCATCAAATTAATCTTGTTTACAGAAAATAAAATAAGAAGATGTTTTCAAAGAGGGACACGTGGCGCTCCATATTTCTTGCAAACTTTCTATTATTAAGGGCATGCTTGGATTGAGGGTAATGTATTAAAGAGGTAATAAAAGTCAAACTAAGGTAATTGAAGGTGATGATGAGGGGATGAAGTGGTGGCAAAGGGAACAAGCTAATGTTGGCAAGAAGAAAATAAAAGGGAAGGGGGAACAAATACCCTTATCATGGGGGAATAGTTACCCACCATCCCACTAGGGTGATTATTACCCTCATTTGGGGAGTAATTACTTCCCCCTTCCTCCCTTCTCCTCACAACACCACCACTACCACAACTTCTCATCACAATACCACCACACCACCCTCCTTGCAACCACCTCGATTCACCTTTATTGTCCTTTTATTATGGTGGTTTGACTTTTATTACCCCCATAATCCATTACACCCAATCCAAGCATGCCCTAAATACTAGGTTAGATCCCGTGCACGCACGGATATTTAATTTTTTTTTTTTAATGTTTAACCGATATATTTCTCCTCATAAAGGAAATGCATAATTAATAAATCTTAAACATACTCATTTAATTATTTAATATGCAATTTTCATCCTATACATATTACATATTTTATATACTTAATACGTTAATTTTTCCATTTGATATATCTATTTGACTAAAATATTACCAAAATCATTTTAAGCAAATTATTATTTATTATTACGTGGTACCTACTAATTTTTATATTTTATTTTCCAATATTCTTTTGTCATACATAAGCAGTTTATAAAAAAAGGATGGTAAATGAAAAAGAAATAAAGTTGATATACTTTTAGAAAAACGTTTTTGGCGTGAAAATTTTGCACCAGGAGGTGACATGTGTCACTCTTTGTGTCTGTTTTAATATAATGTAATAGATTAGAATAGATACGGGTGTAATGCAAAGACTTGTGAGTTGTGACGATTCGAATGAATCATCTGTGAAGAATTTATAAACTTTAAAAATAAGTTCCCTACATTCAATGAAAGGAAAATAAACTGTCTCCAAACCCTTATAAGATAAGAGGTAGCCGCTCAATATTAAGTGTTACGCCATTCGACGCCCATATTTACTTATGTCGCACAGATTTTAATAAGTGAATACACATTTTTACCCTTTTAAACCTACCCACTCACCCCTCTTCTTTCTCTCCCTAACAACCCACCCCACACCCACCCCCCTTTTATCTTTCTCTGTCTCCTTCAATAATCAATCACTTGTCGCGATCACCCCTTCAGAAACACCCTCCCCTAATACAAGCGACCACCCCAAACTCCTCTTCTTCGAAGCCTCACTGCACTCCCTCACCGCTAGGGATGGCGATTCAATCCGAGTCAGACCCGAGTCCGGCCCGATCCGAATCCGACATAAAAAATTCCGAGTCCAAATCCGACAAAAAAAGTCAGACTCTGAACAAGAGGCGGGTCGGATTTGGACGGTCTGAACAAGAGGCGGGTCGAATTTGGATGGTCCGGTCTGTTAAAATTATCCCATAAGAAAAATTCAAAATAAAAAAAATGGCATACACCTACATAAAAGAGTCTACCATCGATAATCCATGAGCTGAATCTGTTAAAACCCCATGCAGTCCTAACAAGTATTCTAAAGTTTTCTGCTACAGTTTGGGAGCTTCTCTTACACTGGTTGGGTTTTCATAGAAAAGCAAAGGATTGGCACACCGAGGTTCTTTTTGCTAGCATGCATGTTAAGAGAAATTCCAGGAAGCATCACCTTTATAGACTGACGTTGGTTACTACGGTTTATGTCCTCTGGATGGAAAGGAACAGAAAATTTCAGAATTCTATTCAAGACATTAGTAGCATTTATAGGAATATTTTGTATATTGTTTATATGAGATTCTCTTTGTTTAAGAAACTCCAAAATGTGGAGTATAGCTTGCCTTGATTGGGTTGTTGTCCTAGGGTGCCCTCCTAGAGGGGATGTTAGGCTCAACACACTGTTACCTGATTCGCTAGTAAGAAATTGGGTACGGGTTCGCAATTCGTTACCTAATTTTCAAAATTAGACCAAAATTGCACCATTTTCATGTTATAATTCGCTTTTTTGGTTCGCGGTTCGTGGGGTAATTAGGGAATTAGGTAACACTGGCTCAACATGTTAAACTCATGGAGTGTTTGGGTTGTATTGGCGTTTTAGTTTTGTTCTCAATTTGGTTAATGAAAGTTAAAATTTACCAAAAAAAAGTATTCTAAAGAATGCTTGCATCATTACATGCAAATGAATACTTATGAGGATGACAAAAAGGAGTGGGATGAACATGTGAATGAGAGCTTCAGCCCTGCCCCTCCCTCATGGATTCCCAAAACTGACTAAGGTGATGAATAAAAGGCGCACAAGAATCTGCAAAGCTTGAGGCAAGGAAATTGTTGAGCAATATCTCCCACCTCGACCCATGTTGAGTCTCCTCAGAACAACCACAACCACGGTAATGTGATCTACCATGTGTGGAAATCCTATGACTGTGCTTGTGGGATATGGAAGGCATCACTGTCATTGGCAAGAAAGGAAATACAATGAAGCTGATTGATGACAATGATGAGGAAATTGGTGAATTCGGACCACACACTGACAAAGCTATCTTTGGAGAACTCATGGAGGGAAGGTTAGACATGATGCCTACTAGGTCATGAAAGCCAAGTTGAAACACATTCAACAAATCTACGTTTGTGGCAGTTTCATAAGTCATTTATGTCGTAGTTATTAATTTATTCAATTTAATAATTTTGGATAATCAATCAAACCAGAGGGGCATTTGTTACACATTTTAATCTTTGCTCTTAAAAGTACTTGTAAGGTCTTTTAGTAGCCCATAATAAAAAGGTTGAAGCCCTAACGGAATAAACATGGAAGCCTAGAAACCCAGAAGAAGAAAGCCCAATTTCTAACCACTCCTCTCACAAGAGAAGTTACCACTAAATAACCACCATTTTACGGTAATCTCACTCAACTAAAGAATTCAAGAGCTATAAAATCTAACATTATAAATCCGTGATGAGAATGATGTGATCTTTCCAAGAGTGAACGAAAGGTCGAGGAAAGCTGAGGATGTCAGGTCAACGACTCAACGAAGGAAAGATCTCCAAGCCCAAGACATACGGAATCCAATTCCACAAGGGTTCATGGGTATGTTCCAACGTTTGAATTACCTAAGTTTGATGAGACCAAAACTAGGCTTTGGATTAAAAAATGTAAAAAAATATTGTAGCCTATGTAAGATTTTTGATGAACAGAAGGTAGACTTGGCTCTTTGAACATGAATGGTAAGGCAGACAACCGATTAGTAGCTATCTTGTTGTTAGAATGCATATGGAGTGGCCTAATTTCATCATTGACTTGAGTATTGGTTTAAGGATGAACATGGCAGTAATGTTGTAGAGAAGTTTAATACATTACATCAGATAGGTACAACTGAGGATTATGTTGATGAGAATCTGAAATCAACAATGATGCAACAAACCACAGTTTTCCTGATAATTATCTTCTTCATAATTTTATTGGTGGCCTTACCATTTGTCAAGGCTTTCAGCAATTGAGTATGCTAGATTAGGTGAGGAGAGTCTAAAGGCCTCAAAATCATATCACCACACCATACATAAAACTAGACCTTCCTATGCTAATTCAGAACAAATTCTAAACCTTTACCAGCACTTCTTCTTACCATTCAAACTAAACATAATCTAACCTACTTCTTCTAAACCTCTTCAACCAAATACCCTAACTGCTGCAGAGAGACATGAAAAACAATTGAAGGGCTTGTGTTATTTTTGTGATCAACCATATGGGAGGAATCACAGATGTCAACTGAAACAAACACAGTTATTTACTGTAGAAATTCCTGGGGATAGTGAAGAGGATGAGATGGATGAAAATGGTTGTAAAATTAGGGAACAAAAAGACCAGGGGCACTATTTTGAGGTAAATGATATAGTGCACTCAATGGGTGTCATAATTTTCAGACAATGAGAGGAAATGTTTTTGTGAAAAGAAACCCCTACATCTTCTGATTGATTCGGGAAGTACTAACAACTTTTTGGACATATCTTTGGCTAGAACCTTAGTTTTGAAGTAAGACTAAGAACCTATAGCTACTCAAGCACTTTCTGGTAGCAACCATTTGGCTTGTAAAGACAACTTCACTTGGAGGTTGTCAGTAGGCATTGAGTTAAAGTCTGATATGTTACTTATTCCACTTGGTTTTTGTAATATGGTTTTGGGAGTGCAGTGGTTAAGTGATTTAGGGACTGTAAAGTGGGATTTTAAGAGGTTGATTATGGAATTTGATCTAAATGGTAAACATTTGGTATTGAAGGGTATTTTTCCCTAAAGGGGTGAGAATCACTCTGGGATCTCAGAAGGTCATGGAAAACTCTATACAGTTGTATTTTCTACAATTATTAGTGACTGAGGGCAGTGATGAGAATATGGGGATAATGAACTGTTCCTCTGAAGTTCATTTAATGCAATAATGCCTTCCTGTATTGATCAGATTCCAGCAAGCATCGTAGAACATTTTGGGTCAAATCCAGTGTTCTATGTATCACAAATTCACAACTGAAAGCTTTTAAAGGGGAATTACCTGTTATGGCTCATTAACTGAAAGCTGATGATGTTGTAATAAATTAATAATACCAGCTGCTAGCCTAGATAAAAGAGTAAGGAAACATCACAACTCAGCTCAAGTTCAGTATTTGGTACAATGGGAGAGCTTTCCTGATTCTGAAGCAACTTGGGAACCTGCTGTTTAGTTTGAAGAAAGGTTTCCAGATTTTCAATTAGACTAATGCAGTGAAAATTTGGTGATTTTTTTCCGTTGCTGTTTCCTTTTGTAGTTCAATTTGAGGTCAAGATTTCCTAAGGGGGAAGGGTAGTAATATTTAGTTACACTTAGCTAAGAAACTAAGTCTTTAAATAGTGTTTTGGGATTGTAATCACGTCATTCATCACCATAAAGAAACCTACATACTTGTCTTTCTCTCTCTATCTCTCTTCCTCTAGTTCTACTCTCTTTGTCTCTCTGAAACTCTGGATTTCTCTTAAGTATTTTATCCAAACTCCATTGTTGTTCAGTTCTCAGGAGCTTGTTACATCCTTCCCCGCTTATATTCTTCTGGAGCAACTAGTTGCTTTCCTAGACATGTTTCATTAGGCTGACCCATTCATACTTCATTGTCATAAAATTGCCTCACCAATTCATGGAGATTTTAGTCCAAGTATCACTATGTAAGAGAGCAAGTCGATGCAGGTTTTATTCAGACTGTCCATGTTCCTAGTTCCTCTCAGCATGCCGATCTCCTCACAAGGGCTCTTCCGGTATCTCAGCATTACACTCTGATGTCCAAGCTTGGACTTCTTCTACAGTCCAGCATGAGGGGGGAATATGGGGATTTTAGATAAATGTACTTTGCTAGTTTGTACAGCTGTCCTAAACACACAAGTATGTGGTTATCCGCACTTCAAGGTATCAGTTAAGTTGACTTCATTGTTAATGCTTTGTATAAGTACAGTATATTCCTCTTTTATTTAATTAATTGCAACAATAATAATTACTACATTTTCTCTCTCCTCATCTTTCCTCTGTAACAATCAGAAATTTTCTGATGTTCTTCAAGGCTCCATGCCCTTGTATAGACGTACGCTGGACCAGATGTCAAGAGAAAAATAATTGCAAAGTAGCAGATGCCCTTTTGGCTTTTCCAAATGTCTATGTAGTCATTTTTCCTTCAAGGCAATGCTCAAAGTAGACAGATATATTATTGTGAGTTGGCCTGGAAGGCCTTCTCTAGCAAGCTTGCTCATCCTATCTTGCCTAACATGATCTAGTCTAGTGTTGTGGAGATGTCTTGGATTTATCTACACATGCGCTTATAAATACTCCCCTTTCCAAAGATACAAACACCTATTATGTTGATGACATGGTGAATAAAAGCTCAAAGTTGGGATTAATAAGCGGAAAAACTTTGACACGAAATTTTCTTTTAAACTATCCAAATAAAAAGATCAATGAAAAACAAAATGAAAGATAAATTTTCATAATGAGCAACGTGGAAATATATTATAGAATTGAAATGAAAGTATAAAAGTTATTCCTTTTATTTTTATGATAACAGTACACTATAAACAAGATAATTAGACAAGAAAGATATTAGAAAGAAAGGGCAGGGTTGACAAATCATGTAGAAGCAAGTTTTAATAAACCTTTTCCATGCTTGGTACTTTCTTTGGCACAACTCTACAAGGAGCCTGATTTATGCACTTAATGGCCAGCTGAACATTTAGACATAAGTTATATGAATGGAATGTTAAACATAATTTATATGAAAACAGCTCCTAAGGGTATTTTGTAAATCAGGTATAAAAAATGGATTTGGTGTTTAGCTGGTAGATTGCCTAAACCTAAATAAAATAGGCTGAAAATAGATCAAGAAGAAGAAGAAAAAAACAGCCTGCAATTAAAGAAAAATGACTAGATCCCTGCCTCATAATTAGCAGGGGAGGGGGAAACTAAGTTGTACAAATTGCATTACATCAAATCAGGCATGTATACATTTCTTACAGCTGAATAACGTATTAACCATCTGGGAATTTCTTTACCTGATCAATATTGTAGCCAGAACTGTGAATAGCTTCCAGTGCATCATTTATTAAGTTTACATCCCCGAATCTTATGAATGCTCCTAAAAACTTTTGAACAGCTTCTGGTGAGAGAAATTTCGCATTGTCCTGTAAATAAATGTAATAGAATGTCACTTTTTTCAGAATGATAACAAATAGTATAAAACACAGAATTCAAGAATTCAAAACAAACCTTCACTACCACAAATGCATTCTCCAAAAGCTGTCCGGCTATTAGTATGTACAATATCTTTTCATGGAGGGTATTGCATATTGCTTTTTCACTATATATTAAAATCTCGTAGATAGAAAATGCTTCAGAGTGCGCACCAACACTACTAAGTTGAAGTGCCAAGGAGTATAATACTTCCTGCAGAGTCCGACAAATTCAATTGTTGCAATTTAAGGTAACTATTCCACAAGAAACAAACATTTCCTCACCAGCCAAAAAAAAACTGACTTACTTTTGTTACTGATAGGGAGAGGGTAAGAAACAAAACACAACAAGAATGATTCTCAGAAGCGGATGCCAAGAGAAAGGCCTTGAGGAAGGTTTTACATTACAAAGAACTTGCAAAAGAAAACAAAATTGTGTTTCACAGACACAAATGAGACATAGCATTATAACAATCCAAACCAAATTGGTAAGGCGATCCCCTAGTGCTGATTTAACTCACAAGATATGTACTCCGTATAAGTTTTTATTTGTCAACAAATAAGATAAGAAAAGTGATCACATGATCCTAAACTAAGCGTTCGTCTGGAATACCTTTTTTTCCCTTCAAAAAAAAAGAGTTAGTCTGGATGAACGCATGAAAAGAAATTGTAATTCCAAGGAAATTTTACATCTTAGAAAGTGTACAAAAACTTTTAGTTGAATAAGGAAAAGCTCCGTTAACCAAACAAGCACTTACCATCATTTGGAAAAATTAAAATAGCTTTTTCCAATTTCTGAACTAATTAGTGTCAATACCAAAGCCCAAAAATGTACTTGTAACAAGTAAATAAAACTAAAAAATCTCTGTTAAAATGGGAGAAAGTGCCCAAGGAACTCATCTAGGTAACATCAAAGGGTTCAAGAAAAAAAAAATTCTTACAGTAACACGGGAACTCATGTCAGCCATTGAAAATCATAGCCCTTAAAAACTCTACATTTCATAACCTGTCGTGCATTATGTAACTTATTAACATGGGAAAAAAAAACTATTTACCTCCTCCGGTTGAAGACCTTTATTTATCATATCTTTAACGGTACGATATGCAAGCAGATACAACTTCTCTTTGCAAAAGTACTTCAGTAGAATATGAAAAGTATTCTGATTAGGATTTATACCCAGTTTATCCATTTTTTCCATTGTCTGCATCACACAGTCCATATCTCCTGTTCTACAATAAGCACACAACAAACCATTTAAAATGGTCACGTCGTATTTATTGTACGAAACTTCATATTTCATAGCCAAATTCTTAGCTTCGTCCAAAAGCCCAGCTCTACATAAAGCTGTAATCATAATACTGTGTGAATATCCATCTGCAAGAATAAATACAGACATATTGTAAATTCAAATGTTCACTGTAATCTAGGTCATAAAATACAAATCACAGAAGTCAAAATTGTACTCTATATTAGCAACTCCAGTGCAGAAAGATGGTACACCTTGAGAACAATTTTAGCACATAATACATCATACACTCTACTTGACCCAGACCCATTCGCCCTTGCAGGTTTTTAACCTGACCAACAATTATATTTCCCTCTTGACAGTTTTTTGTCAGATACTCCTTCCGTTTCTGAATAGATGCAGCACTTGCATTTGCACATAGTTTTAAGAGAGTTTGTTGATATTAGTAGTATAAGGTGCAAATGAGCTAGTTGATGAATTCTTTAATCCAATAAATGAGATTTATAAGAGAGAAACAATAAAAAATTGTTTGAGCCAATGAGAGATGCAGAGAGAAACATTAAATAAATATTGTTGGGACCATGACAGAGGAAACAACGATTACAAAAATTGTAGAAGGCTGTTATATATGGAAGTGATGCATTTATTGAGAAACAGACGAATAAGGCAAGTGATATCTACTCAGGAACGGAGGGAGTATATTACAATGATGAGTTACATATGCTTTAAGCAATATTTCTGGTATAAAATAGCATCTACAAGCAAATGAATGAAGTTTTCAACAAAGTATGATCTCAAATTATCAACATTATACATCTTAGTAAATATTATGCATATTGCTCTGCCAAGGACTGAAAAGAAAATCATGGTCTGAAACTCGAGAGAAAAGACTATGGCAAACATTTTCCAGTAGTAACAAGCAAAATAGCACCTACATGTTGTATCCATGTGACAGTTGTGTTGTCTATAGAAATGGAGTTAATCAAGGCCATTTGGTTATCCAAGGGTTGTCACGCTTACCATTCGATAAAATGCTATCTTGTAATACCTCTGTGTTGTAAAATCATAGCAGAATGCCAAATCCATTACAGACCGATATGTTAACCAATACTTATTATAGTCCATTATAAGAGAAATTACGCATATTCACACTTTAGAAATTCACGTACAACAAAGCATTAAATTCAAACTTTATGCCTTAATCGTTAACCTGATAGATTTAGTTTCAGGGACCATAAGTCGAGGTAAGGGCCAATAAGCTCGGATAAGTTCAGATAAGGGCTATCAAGTTTAATGTACATCTAAAAAAAGTTTATAGGGGTAATGAGTTAATATTAAGAGTTTGGAGATTGAAGCCTTAGTCACTACAGATATTCAAAACCAAACATGATGGTGGATTCAGCCCTGAAATATACCAGATCTGACTCGTCTCTCATTCATCTGATCAAAAGTTAATTTAGCTTCATGAATCTTCCCAGATTTTGAGAGACCATCCATCAGCACACAATAAGGCCTCTGCAAAAAGGTTGACAATCATAAAAGAAATGGACTCTAGTAAACGTGAGAGGGGAAAAAAGTTTGCTGCAAAATTACCCCAAAAAATAACAAGTAAAGATGAAAGACATAATGCAGAACACAGACAATACAGTGCTATACTGTCCTGGAGATCTTGGCATATTCCACATGCAAATGCTGGTAGGATCTAAATATGATAGATCATCAACCACATTGAACATGTGGTTGCCCACCATTTGAGTCATGCTGTGGTTTTGAATTAATGAGCTCTAAGTTAACATAGCGCAATGGAGCCTTACAAGTCCCATACTTTGCTCCTAAACTAGGTGCCAAAACATGCATATAATAAGGGGTTGGAAAATGTTCAAACTCCCCTGAAGTTTGAGTGTTGAGCTGAAAAAGGAAAAGGAAAGGTGAAGCTTGGTAAGCTTCAAACTGATCCTAAGCAAGATATTTGCTAGTTTTCCGTCACAGAAGTCTGATTTTCTTGGACACATTTGGAACCAGAGAAACATGGATGAGAACCCCTGATAAGAATGGAATTACAAGCCAGCAACTTAATAGTCATTGTTCTTCGGTTCCCTTTACTATGTTTATTCACTAGTTAAGTACAATATAGCTGTGAGCAAAAAATTTAAACAGGAGCATAAGACATTAATGACAAATCCAGAGAGTTTCATGGATATGCATAGCACACACGACTAAACTAATCAGAGAGGGTTCCTTAGGAAGAGATGTTAATTATCATTTAATTGATGCATGCAGTATTATCTGGGGTTACATAAAGCCATGAGAAAGGAAAGACTTTAGCATGGACAGCTTGGCTAACGAGGCTCAATATAGTTGACAAACTCAAGAGTAGAAGACTGAATAAGTGATTCACTCTAGATGTCTGATTGTGTAGTGGCAGCAGGGAGATGGTGATAATAATTTTAGCATTCTAATAAAGTTGGCAAGATCTCTATGGACTAAACATGAAATAGTGGGAGGCCACAGTACATGTTTGGCCAACTTTCAGTTTTTATGGCTGAAAATAAGTGGCCATATTCCGTTCTCTAGTTGTGACTTGTGAATACTTGTGGGTTAGAGAGTTTTTCTCACATCATTTTGGTGCATCTTATGGTTTTCCCTGGATCTTATTTTGGCAATGCACAGAATCATTGACACTGAGTCTTTCCCACCAACTCTTAAAGAGCTCCTGGTCATCTGTTAATGTATATACTGCTTATGAGTTTAAAACCCTTAAATCATACAATACCAATCCAATACTCTGGTGCATCTAATGAAGCTTTCACCTTATTATGTTTGAAAACGGTGGTTGTATGAATAAACTGTTTGTGTTTAAAGGGGACAACGTGAATTAAATGTTCTTTTGTGTGTAGGACAGTAGCCCAAGTAGATAAATATGTAAAAAAAATTGGGCGTAGTTAACCTAAAGCCCAACCAATATTTTAAAGACCCAGCCGCCAACTTCCATCAAACCCTAGAGGCTGTCAATCAGTCCCCCCCCCCCCCCCCCTTCCTCCTATCAGTTGTTCTCACCACAAAATAAGTCAATTTTCATGGAGAAGTCGACAGCCTACAAGAATTCAGTTAAATCTCGGTCGGAAATGTTTGATGGGGCCGAATTCCACTTCAACGCGGTCGAACTGGCTGAGATCTCGTTGTTTCAAAAACTGCCTTTACAAACCGCTAAATATCGGTTCGGAAATCCCGATATGAAACAGATAAACCGTGATATTTTACATTGTGGCCCTCGTGTGTATGAAGAACTCTGTTTTTCTAGCAGAAGGAAGTTTTGATCATTGTCCTTCTCTTATAAAGGTCTATGTAGATCATGTTGGTAGGAAGCCTTTTAAATATTTCAGTATGTGGGCTAAGTCTGACAAACTTGCGGATAATGTGAAAGAGGTATGCAAAAGGGCTATCCCGGATTGCAAAATGTTTGTAGTTGTCTCAAAACTCAAACTCCTCAAACAAAATCTAAAGTTGATTAATACGGAAGTATATGGGGATGAAGGGATACAAGATGCTAAAACCTATCATGACTTGATAGTAATACAGGAGATGCTACAGAAAGTTGCTGTACATTTGCAGAAGAAGAAAAAGTAGCTAGTGAAAGATATCATGTAGCTCATAATTAGTACTTCCTCCGATTCAAAATAGTTGCAACACTTTGTTTTTGCACTATTCACATAATCTACTTTGTTTAATTTTGATGATCTACACTTTGGGAAAAACATATTCATGTGGGATCTTGTTAAATTCGTCTTAATGTATATTTTGCAAAAGGGAAATTTGTCAAATACTACCTAGGTCTTTCATGACATTGAAAATTACTACCTAATTTGTTAAAAGTTGTCAATTACTACCTAGGTGCTTAGTTATTGTTGTCAATTACTACCTTAGCTCATATTTCAGCTAACTAGTCACTAATCATATCACAATTAATCGTTAATTATTTTAACTAATTAATAATAGTTAAAAAAAATCCAAAACTAATTAAATCAAAAGTACCAAAAAAAAAAAACTAAAAAAGATTAATAAGTGTTGCATTCTCCACCATAACAAAACTTGGTATTTGGTAAGGAAAAATGGCGTCATTCACGTGATGCCTCCAACCTCCAATTCTACAAATTCGGATCTCAACTATAATCATCATAGTCTTAATCTTAATAATCATCATTATTATACTAAGAATTCTTCATCATCTTCTCAAATGATCTCCGACTTTACCCCCGCAAAAGTTGTTTACAACAATAATCCGGCGTAAGAGGGGATGGATACGGCTTAGTCAATCAGGGGCAATTTCTGCAATTGGGGCTGAGGAGGAGGAGACGGTGGCGATACGGCAACAGAGTGATAGACTAGCGAGAGGGAGACGGTGGAGGAGGTTTGCAGGGAGATAGTAGCAGGGAAGAGAGAGATGGAGTGTAAGTTTGAGGATTTTCTGGTGAAGGCAAGGGCGAAGATGGAAGGAGAAGTTTGGAGGAGGATGTGAAGGTTGGGGTTTATGGGGATTTGGAGATGAGTGGAGGGTTTTTTTTGGGTATTTTTTAATTTTCTGATTCAATTAGTTTGGGATTTTTTTTAATTAATTAAATTTATTAAAGTATGATTAAGAGTTAATTATGATATGATTAGTGACTAATTGGTTGGAATATGGATTAAGATAGCAATTTACAACAATAACTAAACACCTAGATAGTAATTGACAACTTTTAACAACGCAGGTAGTAATTTGCAAAGTCACTAAAGATGTAGGTAGTAATTGAAAATTTTCCTTTGCGAAAATCAAATTTTTATAGTTTTTACTTATCGGTAATTAAATAGTATTAATTGTTCAAGATATGCATTGGCAAGTGTGAAAAGCAAAGTGTTGCAACTAAAAAGAATGGGAGGAAGTACATTTCTTTTCTGAAGCAAAAAGATAAGAATCAATGGTGCGGTGAAGGTGATGAGAATTCAAGATTCTTTCACAAGAGAATTAAAATGAGAAGAATCCAAAACAGGATAAATGCTATTCAATATGAACAAGGGGTTTGGGTTAACACCCCCGAGGAAGTAAAGGATGCTTTTCTGGGATTTTATAGGAACATGCTTGGCACAAGAAAGGGTGGCAGAAGAAATATTAGTACTTAGATTATTGAAATGGGAGCATTGCTTACGTATGAGCTCAATTTCACTCTTAACATTGTTAAGGAGGCTCTCTTCTTCATTCCGGGGGAAATAGACTCGGGGATTGATGAGAATATTGTGAATGTGATTCTTGTTAGGACACGCTTTCCTATTCTAGGAGATTATTGTTAGGACACGCTTTCCTATTGTTGTAGCATCATTGAATGTAGCACGTTTATAAAATGGCAATCACAAAAAAAAAATTAAGCATGTGCTACATTCAATATATGTTTATGTTCACGCTCCACTCGACCATCTTGTGTACCCACACACGCTTTTCTGTTTATGAACCTAACAACTATGTTGAAGCTTCAAAACATCAACAATGGAGAAATGCGATGAAGGAGGAGCTAAAAATGATTGAGAAAATTCGTACTTATCACAAAGAGACCAAAACATAAAGATGTAGTTGGAAAGAGGGTCTATAGAACCAAACTTAATCCAGATGGCTCAATTCAAAAGTTCAAAGCAAGGCTTGTTGTAAAAGGATACTCTCAACAATATGGTACTGATTACACCGAGACATTTGCTCCTGTAGCGAGACATGATACAATAAGAATCTTAATTGCCTTAGCTGCTCAACATAAATGGAATACTTTCCAGATGGATGTAAAGTCCGCATTCTTAAATGGCTATCTCCAAGAAGAGATATATGTCGAACAACCAGAAGGATTCGTGATTGAAGGAAAAGAAAATCAAGCTTATAAGCTTAAGAAAGCGCTATAAGGGTTGAAACAAGCTCCACGAGCTTGGTACAACAGAATTAATGAGTTCGTGCTGAAGTTTGGATTTGAAAGAAATCCAAGTGAACCCACTTTGTATGTAAAGCATACAAAATTAGATTTGATGATTTTATCCCTATATGTTGACGATTTAATCATTACGGGAAATAATGAAGCAATGATTGGCGACTTCAAGAAGCATATGAAATAAGAAATTGAAATGATAAATCTAGGCTTAATGAACTTCTTTCTCGGTTTGAAGTAAAGCAAACAAATGAAGGCATCTTTATAACACGGAGAAAGTATGCAGAAGCTATCCTAAAGAAATCCAAGATGGATAAGTGCAAAGTTATGTCAACACCACTACCTATAAATGAAAAACTGTCTAAAGAAGATGGAGCTGAAAAGGCTAATCCTAGCATTTACAGGGGTAACGTTGGATACTTGTTATATCTAACAGCTTGAAGACTTGATCTTATATTTTCTGAAAGTCTTTTATCAAGGTTTATGCAAAACCCAGTCAACTTCACTATTCCACTACAAAGAGAGTTTTAAGATACCTAAAAGGCACTAAAGAATTAGGTATCTGGTACAAACCAACTAAAAATTCGGAATTAGTTGGGTATTCTGATAATGATTGGGGTGGATGTATTGATGATATGAAAAGCACATCAGGTTATGCATTTACTCTAGGAAGTGGAATATTCTTATGGCAATCACAAAAACAAGATAATGTTGTTCAACCAAATAGCCGCGTGTGCAGATGTGAATCAAGCAATTTGGTTAAGTAAAGTGCTCAAAGATATGGGAAAGAACAATGTAATCCGACAAAATACTTTGTGACAGCATGTCAGCAATTGCTATTGCAAGGAAACCTGTATGTCACAAAAGAACCAAACACTTCAAAATCAAGTATCATTTTTTGGGAGAGCCACAAAGAGAAGGTAAAATAAATTTAGAGTATTGCCCTACACAAGAGCAACTCGTTGATATATTCACAAAGGCATTACCAAAACAAAAATTAGAAGAACTAAGACTCAAGCTTGGGATGCCAGAATTAAGTGTCAAGGAGGAGTGTTAAAATTGACACTTACTATATATAGTTATGTTGTTAATTGAATGGTTGATATACAGAACAATTGTAAACCATTAGTTAAATAGATAATGAGTGACTATATAATGTAACGTTATGTTTTGTAAACATATATCATATAATAACAAAAACACATTTTCTCATATTATTATAATTCCTTGTATAATCATTTCCCACAATAAAACCATCAGGGGTACTCCTAGAACGCCACATGGATCCCCTAGAACTCTAAATAATATCGAATCTTCTTCGGATTCTGTAAATGCTTCAGAAAATTTTGTAGTTTATAGCTCTTACATTTTCCGAGCAATGAAAATCTTCCTGGAGAGTATCCACAACTCCTTTGCCGAAGTAGTGTCTACGATTCGTGGAAAAATCGTCTCTCCAATAGAAGAATGAAGATATGCAGTTGCTTTTGCATTCTTCGTGGTTTTCTCTTTTACTAAACTTTGTTGTTCGGTAGTTAATTGTTGCCCAGTTAATGGTTTAGGAAGAATATATCCTTGTTCAAATATTTCCCATAAGTGTGGTTTAGGAAGAATATATCCTTGTTCAAATATTTCCCATAAGTGTAGAGCAGTCAATAAAGCCTTCATTTTGATGCACCAAAAATCGTAATTTTCTCCCATGAAAAGTGGTGCAAAAAGTGTGCAGCCCGAAAGATCAAGAAGTTCAGAGATTACAAGATATGTCAGGTTTTAGCCTGAGTTTTCTTCCTCTTAATCACCTAGGGTACCTATTTGTGCCTCTAAAATTAAATTGGTTGACTGTGAGAAAATAGTGGAGAAGATGACTGCAACAATTAGTTCTTGGTGCACCAAAAACCTCGCATTTGCTAGAAGAATACAACCGGTAATCGTTGTGCACATTAGCCATCACGGCACAAACAATTGTCTTGCCTAAAATAATCTTGAAAAAAATTAATCGTTGTGCACATTAGCCATCACGGCACAAACAATTGTCTTGCCTAAAATAATCTTGAAAAAAATTAATGACATCTGTAGGAACTTTCTTTAGCGAGCAGAGTGGAAGACCAGACTATGTTAAATGGGATAACGTGAGCAAGCCCAAAAAGACGGGTGGTCTAGGAATTAGAAACATCGGTTTATGGAACAAGGTAGTGTTGTAAAAATTGGGTTTTCAAGGCAAAATACTAGAATGGAAATAATAACGAGTTTAGGAAATCGGTGTGTCGTGGTTATCAAACCACTGCCTTGAAAACAAGATTCGGTGCAACAGGGGTGCACAATTGTATTCAACGATCCGTTCCCTAAGGTTTACAAAACTCTCAACACACAAAGGCACTTTTGGGTGATGAGATGGACCTACATAAACTTAGGCCCAAAACAATAAGGAATGAAAAATGGCTTAAAGAAAAGTATTGATCATCTTATATCTAAGACAAGTTTGGTACCTCTCATGAACTCAAAAAGGTGTATGTGTTTTTTCTCATATTGGTCTTCTTACAAATGAAAGAATATATAAGGGGTTTTGGGAAAACCAACCACCAAAGGATGTCCAAAAATCTAAAGAGATCAATGACCAATTCAATCAAGAGAATCAATTCAAGAAAGATGAAGAGTTTAGTTTATATCCTTAACCAAGGATAATAACCATCCATTAAATAATCAAAAATCAGAAAAGAAATATATATGCAGGATTTGTGGAGGAATCAAAACAGCCGAAGGAAGTCAAAAGACTCAAAGGAATCCAATGACCATAATCAAGGCAACTAACCGATAATGAAGGGTTAGTAACCTCCATACTCAACAGGAACATACACCACCTTAACTCATCATAATCGGAAGGACTATAATCCTATAAATTAAACAACAATTAAAAGAGTTGTTACGAAAGGAATTACGAGGAAGCAAAGGAAAAGTTCAAAAATACGACTTTTGGCGCCTGATGGCCCGCCGGGTCAGGTGAAATAACCGCCCATTTTCACTTCGCATGCGCGCCCGGTCGGGCGGCAACATCGGGCGGACTCTTTTTCAAGCATTACTTCCAACAAGTAGTTGTGGAGAAGCTTTTTGGCACATAGGAGCACAAACGGATGATTTGTGGGTAAAATGAGTTAACGTAGTGAATGTGAAGAATAATGACCGGTGGTGTTATAACCGTCCTAATACACTAGTAGGGTTATAAAGTACATGTGCACGGTGAAAGATAGCATCCACATTTAGGAATGCAAAATTGGAAACCAAACAAAGTACACTCTATTGGCAAGCTTTACAAACAGGAGATCCTACATGGGCAAGTGAATGTTGAATGGAGCTATGGTGTTTGGAGCAGAATATATCTACCTAAACACAGAATAATAGTCTCGGTAGCAAGTCAGAAAAGATTGCAGACAAAAAAAAAATTGTTACAAATGATACAGATTGTATGATATGTGGGTCAGCAGTGGAACCACATGATCATCTTTGGTTTGGATGTGAATACAGTGAGAGATGCACGAGGCCATTTTCACATGGTTGGGTATTCAATACCATATAAGAATATTCTTTCAGACACTTAAGTGGATTAGAAGCAGGTTTAAAGGTAGTAGAGTACAAAGAAAAGTTGCTCTTGCTGCAGTAGCTGCTATAGTATATAAAATCTGGCAAACAAGGAATGAGAGCTACTGGCTAAATAAGGTGAATTTTGTAGATAAAGTAGTGAAAGATATTCAACACATGGTAAAGAGTAGAATAGCTTATACATTAGGTTGTAAAGCTATATACAAGATCAAACTTGGATTCAAAGCTTGTGATTTTGATAGGGTCAGTTTTAGGCTTAGTTAAGCCTTGCTTGTAATAGGTAATCGTTGGTTTTTTTTTATGAATCCTTCCTAGAAAGTTTGTCAAACATCCAACAATTATAAGATGTAATTCATCTTTTTTGGTGCAATTATATTTTTTCACTTACCCAAAAAAAACTCTGTTTTTCACATGCTTAGGCGGAATGCCTAGTTCTATCTTCTATGCATACAATATAGTGATATGAGCATATACCATGCTTTCAAATGGTCAAATATAAATAATTGACACAAAGATTTGGCTGCATAAAGGAAAATTAGGGTACCTCATTGTCAGCATAGCCCAACCTTTCTAGCTTAGATAACAGTGATCTAGATTTTTCGAACAAGCCTCCTTTAACATAGACCTTTAACAAAGTTGTCAAAACAACCTGCAAAAACAAAATCTGAGGAGACCATAGTACAACTTCAACAAAGTACACATACAGAGAATTCCCAATTGAATACAAAGTAGTTATTAACCAAAATTGGTCATTTACATATTAATTATATTAACCAAATGACTACACACTTTTTTTCTTTTGGGAAAGTAAAACTATATTAACCAAATGACTGCACATTTGATAACCAGAAAGACACTGTAGGATGAACCTGCTGTAGATAAAAAAAGAATGCATAACTGTATACTTATACCTAACCAGTCAAGATGACTGCGTAAACATAAAAAAATAATTAGTTCATGACTGGATAGTAGTTTAGGCAAATAGCTCACGATACTCGGCAAACAAAAAATTGAACTAAGTTACAGGCCTGTGTTTAGAGATATTTGAAGTAAAGACAAATTGTTATCAAAATTAAAACAAAGACAAAAACACAACCCTGACTCTCAAGGAAGGTACCAAGACAGTGTTTTTTATATAACTTAGAAATGTATCACAATTCACGACTCACAATTAGCACCATCATAGAACGTATAATGATCAACCTACTATCTTATGATACTTCCTCCATTTTTATTTAGTTGAAACACTCATTTTGGCACAAGAATTAAGGAGTAAAATGAAAGCCTAAAGATTGTAATTCACTAATTCCCCTAATTTATACCTACCCAAAGTACTCAACCAAAAAAGTAATGTGGGATAAGGGTAGAATTGGAATTGCATCTTAGAAAACATTTCAAAAAGAGAAACGTGCCAACTAAAAAAAAACATCCAAAAAAGGAAGAATTATTAAACTTGAATAATTTATATCAAAAACAAAAAACATAAAAAAAAAAACAACAGTAAGAAGAAAAAAAATGCTTTTTTTTAAACTAGAATTATTTATATCAAAAGCAAAACAAAGAAAAACAATAAGGGGAAAAAATGTTTTGTTTTTTGGGAAAGCAAAAAAAAAAGGATTATTTGGATAAAGCCACCTTTTAAAGTTGCAGTTTTTGAAATAACCACCTTATATGTTTTTTTTTTAAATAACCACCTTAAACTTTCTTTTTATATGAAATCACCACCAAATGTTAACGGACGTCTAAACTTCCGTTAGTGGGCACCACAACCAACGGCCATATTCCTTTTCCCTCTTCTTTTCCTTCCTTCTTCCTCTCCATGAACCCTTCCTCCATTAACAAATCTCTGTCGAATTTTTTTTATCGAAATTCCGCAAATTAAATCTATTTCTCTCCCAATTTTTCAAGTACAATTCATCAGCAAGAAAATTTCGGCACTTCCCCTCAATCATCCGCATGGTCCGCGTTCTTAAACAGGTAATTTGTACTAAATTGAAATTAGGGTTCTTCAATTGTAGAATTGGGGGGTTTTTCGATTTGGGGTTATAGTTTAAACTTAATTGATAGTTTAATCAACCAAATGGCATCAATTTCAACAAATTAATTTTTTAGGGTTACCAATGAACAAAAGCGGAAATGTTTTACTAATTAATCAACAAATTTGAGATTAGGGTTATAGTTTAATACTTTAATCGTGCTTTCCCACCAATTAAAGCACACACATGGAGTTTCTGGTCCTTCCTTGTGACGTCCAAGAAGATGATGTTGGTCCCCAGCCTTGGATTCTTCTTGATAAATACTCGATGATTGGTGTTAACTCAAACTGGTTGATTGAATTGATACTACTTTCGAAATATTTTCTGCTAGATGGTAGTGGATATTACCACAAATTGATCGTTCAATGTTGGATTATGGTTTTCAATTGCATTCTCCATAGTATCAGGAACGTATGGTTAGTAAGATTTAGAGTTGGGTTGAGGTACATAAGGAAGGTATGTGTCTTTGTGCATTATCTATGTTTCTTTCCAATGAGCATTTGACAGTGATGGAGGATAGAGAGATTCGAATTGTGTGGTTGAGGACAAAAAGTACAGATAATAAATGAGGGGGGAGTGTGAAGGGCAGTAATGAGGAAGAAGAAATTGGTTGGAAGATGAAAAGAACAGTAAAGAAGGAGAAGAAAGAGAGTATCGAGTGAACATGGAGGGAAAAAAAATTGGTCGTTGGTTGTGGGCCCCACTAACGGAAGTTTGGACGTCCGTTAACATTTGGTGGTAATTTCATAAAAAAGAAAGTTTAAGGTGGTTGTTTAAAAAAAACATATAAGGTAGTTATTTCAAAAACAGCAACTTTAAAAGGTGGTTTTATTCAAAAAATCCAAAAAAATATGCTTAAAAGTTAGCATGTGACCTAAGGCGGGATCCTTAAAATGTTTCAGAATGCATTATTTAAACACTTGGCAATAGTTTCCTAATACTAATGTTTACAACTCTACAAGACTGCTATTAGTGATTCATATTTAGGTTGAAGTTGGAGTTATACATCAATGCTTGGATTCCAAATTTAAGTCAACAACTCTTAACAAGATGCAAGATAAATACTCACCTCTTAAGTTTTGTTGACTTCTGACTTCTTTTGTAATCTATGTGATAACCACGCTTGATTGCATGATTTCTTGACATCATTAGTTAACTCTCAGTTTCTTTCCTATCATTCATTAACAGCCCAACAAAGCTTTAACCGAGAATGTCACTTATAGGACTAAAGTGATTGGTTACGAGCTGGGATAAATAATTTTGTTTCCATAGCCATCAATTGCGGCAATAAGTGTTCATCACGTCAGGCCTTGGAATTTTTTTATTCACGTTCTTGTTGACTAAATTTAAATCCTTATATTTTGTCAAACACTCTTATCATGTACACAAATGTCATAGCAGTAGCAGAATTCAAACCTTGGTCGGCATAATTCCTGCAGATGACATATCTTGAACCAATTTATCAGCTTTCTGATAGTTACCATCAAAAGAGTATGCATTGAGCAATGAGCTATAATGGTAGACGTTTGGAGAATGACCTTCAGCCTGCATGCGCATGAAATACATTTCTGCCTCCTCACATCGGCCGTTTGAAGCACAAACAGCTATAAGAGTCCCATATGTCACATTGTCCATCAGAATCCCACTATTTTCCAGCTCTTCAACCAACTGTAGTGCCTTCATATATCCATGATCTAATTTCAAGCAACCAGCCAGCAGCTAAGATGATAAAGAGCCGAATTAACAAACCAAAATGTTTATCCAAATTTCACTGCTTCAATATCTAGACACCCCAAGATAACTGCAGCACTCATGTCAAAACAGCATATAGTATCTTTGATTTAAATATCCAAATTTTGCACCTCAAGCTAACTTACTTCTTTAAGTGTCTCATTTAAACTGATTGAAGAAACCTAAATTCTGACAGCAAGTTATACCACTGGTATACGCTTACCGTGCTATACGTCACTACATCTGGCTGCAAACCATTTTGCTTCATCTTCTTAAACATACTCATTGCTTTGTCAAACTTCTTATTCTTAATCAAGCAACTGAGAACAGAATTGCATATTGAGATATTATTTTTCACAGCTTCGTCATTTATAGTCTCGTATACATTAAGAGCCCTTGAAATGTCCTTGCTCTCCCCCATAAATTTAATGTAACTGCTATATGATGCAACATTGATCTTTCCATGCTTTTGCATCCACTCAAACAGCTGCAAAACATCAACCATGAACAAGAATTATAACTATAACTTGGCATCCACAAATAACCGAATGAAACATGGAAGGAAGCTCAAGTGCAAGAACTTGTCAGTAGAATATCTGGACATTAGCAATAGGAGGCAACACCAGATAGAGAAAAGAGATATGACGTTTTCAAATTCCATTAATCGGAAAGTAATAAATGACTTCGAACAATAGCTGTGCAAAAATATACGCCTTAAGTACAACATAAACCAATAGTCCAATACAAAGGGCAATCATAAATACAATACAACTCTCAACAAATCTAGAGTTCACTATGAAATAAAAATAAAAAAGTAAACAGTTAAGTATTAGCAATTAGGTGACATTTCTTGAGAAATTTCTGAATTATAGTATTAGGTTTTCAGGTAACTTTGTGATAGATATTGTGGGATTTCCCACGAAACTCAACTGACGCCCATTAAAATTTATTATACCGTGTGAAAGCATAACAATTAGGTCCATTCTTGTAAGGACAAATTGTTTTTTACCACCTACAAAAATCGAAAAATTGTTTTTTTACCACCTAAAAAACTAAAACTTGTATTTACCACCTAAAACATAATTAGAACTTGTTTTTTTACCACCTGAAAACAAAAAAACAGATGAAACACCTATGTGTGACTACCTAATTCAATTTCCCTCCAATTTGTTACACTCCCTATGTGATATTTTTTAAATCTTTCACCGTTCTCTCTTTATTTCCATTGAGTTTGGTCAATTTTGGGCATTAATGATGCTGAAAAATTATGTGAATTCATGGAAGTTAAGGAATCGGAGGAAGAGAAGAGAGTTAAATACATGAAATCATGGAAGAAAAGAACATATCAAAAATATTACCGTTATTGTGGCTGCCCACTTAACATTTTCATCTATTTTTCCATTTTCCAGGTGGTAAAAGACAAGTTTTAAATTTTTTGTAGGTGGTAAAATACAAGTTTTAGTTTTTTAGGTGGTAAAAAACAATTTTTCGATTTTCTTAGGTGGTAAAATATAATTTATCCTTCTTTTAATGGAAGACTAGAATGTATTCGGTCTCCTCCACTGGAATATTGAACTAAGCCCTTGAATGAAGAAAGAGAAGATCCACCACTATAGGTGATGGGGAAGAAGAGCGAGGAGGATATCAATGCGGCTTCTTACTCGTGTCTTAGAAATATAACACAAGATCCATGCCTTTGCTCATAAGAATGCCATTGAGCTTAGGCCGACACATAATATCATGATCACACAAATAAGGCTTGCCATAAAGCACTTCACAACGATCTAATTAACGAACATAACAGAAAGTGGAGATGTTTTAACTCGTGCATAGGAGAAAGGCATTTGAACCATAGTTTCCAGACTCTCCACTATCCACAAATTCAACGTAGAGAGATTGGTAAGTATGTATTTCCACTGGTCTGCATCTTCTCAGCACAAGTAACTTGAACTGATGGTTCGATATAAGTGACACCGAGATCAAAATGTCACCTGGGTCAACCATGACAAGCACATCCTGATAATTCAAAATCTTTCACCCTAACTAAAAGTTGCTGCATAAAACTTAACCACAAGTTTATAACCCAAATAAACCGCAGTCATAAAATGAAATGAGTGAAATATTACAAAAGACTCTAGTTCCAAGCCAAGTATGCAGGGGGCATATATTGTACGTACACAAGGGTATGCAAGTGATTACTTTAAAAACATTTGAAGGTTGGAGAAAATATAAGTGTAGCTTGCTGGTAACTTGAGCGCGTCCAAAGTTCTGCAGCTTGTGCTTAGTAATTTATTTGGGCGTTTATTTCTAAGCATAGTATATCCTACACTTTCATCTTCTTTTTCATTCTTTATTTGTTTTTCTTCCTTATTACATTGTTAATCATGTTTCCCAACCAATGTTCTTTTTCAAACATACTAATTTTCCTAAGCTTTCATTTTCTTTTTCATTGTTTATTTGTTTTCCTTCCTTCACATTGTTAATAAATTTTTCCAACTAATGTTCCGCTATTACTTCAATATGCTTTTACCCCATGTCTCCTTTTATGCATTTATTGGTAAAATTAATCTTATTTTGTCTTAGTTTATTGTACATGCATTTAAAACTACCTTTGTCTTTTTTCCTTTAGAATCAAATCTAGATTACTAGGTATGGAGTTCCACTTTTAATATACTTTAATATAAGGGAAATTCTCAAATGATAACCTTGTGTAATTGCATTTTTTATTTGGATAACGGAAAAAAAAAAATAACTTATTATCTAGAGTAACATTGTACTCTTGATTATACATTTGTAACTACCTAAATTCTGCTAACCATGGTTATTAAGTAAATATAAGAAAAAAATAAAAAGCAAAAAATAACATATATTTCACATTTTTATCTAATTCACAGAACTCACTAACCTCGGCGAACAACCATCACCAAGATTGGCAAAAAAACATGAACAAATGATAAGAAAGCTCTTTTATAAAATCTTCACTTTCCTTCCCTCCTAAATTTGGAGGGATTTAAAAGGAAATACAAAATTAAAAGTTGTCAATCAAATTTAGTAATTTACTGTCTTTCCTTCATTTCCTTTCATAAAACCAAACATTGGAAAATAAATCTATTTCCCTTCTCTTCCTTTTAGTTCCCTTCACTTGCCTTTTTTTTTTCTTTAACTTATATTGAACCAAATAATTCTCCTCCCTATTGTGTCAACTACCACCGCCGCCACAACAACCCCCACAAACTTTTGAAACTCTTCCTCTCTCCACACATCTCCCCAACTCTAATGTATTGCTCCACCCTCCGTGTCGCGACTGTCGCTAGGGGTGTTAATGAGCCGAGCCTGCTCGTGAACTGCTCGATGCTCGGCTCGCTAAAGTTCGGTCAAAGCTCGGCTCGAGCGGGCTCGACTCGAGCTCGGGTTCGGCTCGAGATCTTAACGAGTCAAGCTTGAGCTATCCTAGGCTCGGCTCGAAAGCTCGTGAACAAGCTCAAGTTTTTAAGAGTAATAATAATCGAGTCCCATATCGGTTGATTGCACCTGAATGAAAGGTTGATATCCATATAAATTAAACTCATATTTATATATTTATTCTTTAATAGGGCCGACCATTTGGCTTGTTCATTGAAATGGGCTTCTCTAATTTATCAAAAACTAAAAGTACATCATGATTCATATCAAAGATATAATCATACAAGCACCACTTTATACCTCTGACTAATGGAAGAAATCCTCACCACCTCCAATTAAATTTGTTGTAGATCATCCTTTTAAATAACCTCTTTACTCTCCCACATCGATATTCTAAATAAACCCGCTGATACAAGTAGTCCTAAGACAAAACCACTTTGTTTTTGAGGAAGCTATGTATTCTCCCACATCGACCAAATAAATAAGAAGCTAACTAAAATCTGTTATAAAAACAAATGCCTAGTTAGGAGGCTGAGTCTGTGCAGATGTTAATATTCTTTGGCCTTCCAAAGTTAATTACTTTGGGCCTGTTTTGGCTTTGAAGTTAAATTTGAATTGGGCCGAATAGATTTGAGTTTAGTAATCAAAATTTTGAACTAGAATCGATGGCAAGCTTAGCTTAAAAGTTACGAGCTTGTTTTTCCAGGCTCGTTAAACTTCGAGCTCTAGCTGAACCGAGCCTAATTTCGAGCCCGAGCTTGAGCTCAATTTCCAAGGCTCGTCGAGCTTCGAGCTCGAGCTGAGCCTAAGTTTTGAAGTATCGAGCTCGAGCCGAGCACGCCTAGGTTCGGTCTCGGCTCGGCTCATTAACACCCCTAACTGTCGCCTACCAAGGCGTTGAGCACTCTAAATCCGCCGTAGAAAAAGCCTATCTCATTTGAAGCTATCTCTTGTAAATTGTACTCAATTCGAGGTGGTGTTTCAAAGCCGACAAAAAAAAACAAAAAAAAACCCAAAAAAAGTTGAATAAAATTATCGACAACAAACTAGGTTGAAGGAGTGGACCACTTATCCCTTTTTGTCAAGGCGTTAAGGAGGACGAAATGGTGTCTCCAGGCAACCCTTTGGTTATGAGGAAAATTCCCTTAAGGCTACCTTTTGAACTACAAGAAACTCTTGGAAAGAGCATCGCCACTTTGGAGGTAAATTCAGAGAATGCAAAGGTAAATTCATTGGAAAATTGAATTACATGAAAGCCAAGCTCCAATTACTCGATTTCCCATTCACTTTTTGGGTTTGATTAGATTAAAATTAGGGAGGAAGGAAGATCTGGAGAAATGGGCCAACAAAAATTAGGAAGATGGACAGTGATTGGAGAATCAAAAGGTTTGGTATACTCTTAGATGATGTATTCGAGAGTACTTTGCAACGATAATGTCGTCATTTTGGATCTCCGGCGAGGGCGGAGGAGTGAGAAAGAGAAGCGGTTTAAACAGGGAAGGAGACATGGTTTTGACATCCAATTACTTCGATTGAATTATCCCGAGGATACCTTATATATATATATCAAAAAGATGGACAGTCAAACTTCTTCTATGTTTTAAGCCTCATCAAAGTCATGAATGATATTAATCAATAGTACAGGATGAGAATTTCCCTTAATATAAGTGTGTACCAAAAACGGCAAAATTTTGAAATATAACTTTTTGAGATAAATTTTATATGACTATTTTTTCTATAAATGATCAAAGTTTGAAAAAGGGAAATGTAATAATACTACCTCCATTTCATAAAGAACTTTACGGTTACTATTTGCACAAATATTCAGACAAAAGTAGAAAAGTTGGTTAAAAATAATAAAATATGGATAAGAGAAATGTGTAAAAAGGTGGGTGGGTATAAGAAAAAAAAATGAATACAGAGAAAGTGAGTGGAAAATTGCAAATATTGTGGAGTAAGAAGGGTAAGATAGTAAATTTTCATGTCCAAAAAATAGAATAAAGGAAAGTGTAAAAAACATTATGAAAAAAACTAAAACGGAAAGTGTAAAGATCATTTTGAAACGGAGGTAGTACCTTAAAAGGAACATTGCGTAGTTGTGGGAGATGTATAGGCTAATGAAAACGGGTTTGAAAACTTGAATTTCGATGCATACCCCGTTTGTTAATCCTAGATCTGCCATTGTTCGTAAGACATCACAAATAAGCTATAAATAGCTCATAACATTGCCACATAAACTATAACCTGCACAAGAGAAAATACTATTTAATTAATTATCTAATGCTACAGACTAGTCAACCTGAGAAAGATGCTTCCATCTATTTGACCTCCCAAAATCGCGTAACACTATGTTTAAATCGGTTGCCTTCAAGATCTCTTCACACCTGTAAATAAGCATAATCATCTCAGCAAGTTTACATTTAAAAGCATAATACTAGCATGTTAGCAGTTAATAAAATTAGTCTCATACAAGTAGTCTGATGACTTTATGAGTATGCTACCCCAACACCTTTAGTTAATAAAATTTGTAGATGGTGGATTCTTAGTCATAGAAATTTCAAGTGTTGAGCGGTATATCAGAAAATTGTGGACTATTCTGTTTTTTCACATCAATAAAGCCAAAGCAGTAACTAGACTACTAGGACAATGGTTTCAGCTTTTACTTACAATATCATACTCCCTCAATTTCATAATACTTATCCTGTTTCCCTTTTCGGGTGTTTCAAAAAGTTTTCCTGTTTAATTTTTGCCATTTTAAACTACCCATTCTACCCTCATAACAAATTATAAATACCGATATCGTCCTACTTTTTGTTAAAAAGTATGCCAAAATAACATTAAAAAGTCCATTTTTTTTTAATGACTGCCACTATTGCTTTTTTTCTTGGTTGTTCCACCCATTAATTGCATTCACACCTCATTGTTTTCTCTCCCCTCCTTCATGTAGCTTCACCATCTATCTCCTCCTTCATGTAGCTTCACCTTCACCTTCATCCCCTCTCTCTCCTCTTCTTCTCCTTCACCCGTCTCCGCCGGAAATCAGTTCCACCACCTGGAAAACCTACCCCACCCCAAGAAAACACACTCCTTTCACTCAAAACCACTAAACAAAACCAAATTGTTGGAAAAAAAAATCGATAATAAAAGGAAAAAGACTTTTTTAATTTTCAATTATGGTTTTAGATAGTCAAATTTGACCATGAAAACTCCAACTCTGAAGTTTTCATCTTAGAATTTGTGCTTTAAACCTTGAAAATGGAAGAGGTGGGTTTCGATGGGGGAGGGGCAGCATTTTTTTTGTGATGAAAATTTTTTTTGGGAATTGCCCGTTACGATTGGAGTGCATCAAGGTTCCGCAGTTAGCCCGTTTCTTTTTGCTATAGTCATGGACGAATTGACGAGGTCAATCCAAGATGGTATACCCTGGTGCATGATGTTTGCAGATGATATTGTGTTGATTGATGAAACAAAAGAAGGAGTGGAAAGTAAGTTGGAGTTATGGAGACAAACTTTGGAATCTCGGGGTTTTAGGCTGAATAGAAATAAGACGGAATATATGGAGTGTAAGTTTAGTGGAGTCCAAGATAGAGAGACAGGGGCGATTAACTTAGATGGGAAAATTGTCCAAGGCTCTGAAATGTTCCATTATTTAGGATCTATTATCCAAAAGGATGGAGAATTGGATGGCGATGTGGCCCATATCAAAGCAGGTTGGTTGAAGTGGAAAGGTGTCACGGGGTTCCTATGTGACTCAGGCATGCCCCAAAGATTGAAGGGAAAATTTTACCGCACGGCAATTCGACCGGCTTTGTTATACGGCACGAAATGCTGGGCAGTGAAACATTGTCACGTGCAAAAGATGAATGTGGCGGAGATGCGCATGTTACGTTGGATGTGTGGGCATACAAGAAAGGATCGTTTGAGGAATGAGATTATTAGGAAGAAAGTAGGGGTTGCACCGATTGAGTTTAAGATGATGGAAAATCGTTTAAGATGGTTTGGACATGTAAGCAGAAGATCAAATGATGCCCCAGTTAGGAGGATAGAAGGGTGGCAAAGGGATAGAATTGCAAGGGGTAGGGGAAGACCTAAGAAAACTTGGAGGAAGGTGATTGAGCACGATATGAGTTTTCTTGGGATTGAGGAAAATATGGCGTTGGATAGGACAGAGTGGAGGGAGAGAATATACATTGATGACTTCATTTGACTTACACAACTTCAATGTTTCTTATTCTCTTTATTTATATTTATATTTTTATTTTACTTTTATTTTATTTTTAAAATTCTTTCAATTTTTTTTTAATTTCACATGCTATTTTGAAATGCACTTATTTTACTTATTCATTTATTTTAAATTTTACTTAATTTTTATTATCTCTTACAATATTTCTTCTATTATATATATATATATACATTTTCTCTTATCCTACTTTCATTAATTTCACTTTCTCTTCCTTGTTTTTTTCTTTTTACTTCCTGCTCCTTTCTGGTTTGATTGGTGACAATGACGATCTCCTACGACGATTCATGTTAGCCGACCCCAAATCATTTTGGGACTAAGGCTTTGTTGTTGTTGTTGTTGTATTTTTTGGAGCATTTTCTTGGGATATTTTGGATTATTTTCGGGATTTTTTGAGTATTTTCGGAGGACTTTTTGGTTTTGAGGAATTTGTTGGGGTGTTTTCTGGAGAATTTTTGGGTTGCATTTTCTAGGTTGAATCTTGTTGATTTCATGGAATTTTAAGATTTTAAATTTAAATTAGACGAAAACGGAAAATGGATGCGGAGATGGGTGAGTTTTTTTTTAGAAGATCAGAAGAGAAAAAATGGAGGGAGAAAAAAAATGTTTTTTGTGCCATTTTTTAAAATATACTTCCTCCGTTCTTTTTTAAATGACACAATTATTTAGCCACGTTTGCGAATGCACGATTTCAAACACTAATATCTTCAATTATAGATAACAAAAAATTATAAAAATTTGATATTAAAAAATATTTATTGAGACGAATCTAATAAGACCCAACACAAATATGTTTTTTGTTAAATATAAATCACAAAATGAAGTCAAATGAGCTTGTATGAATAGTGTTCATAACTCAACTTTGTCATATAAATAAGAACAAAGAAAGTATTATTTATAGTACAACAACATTAATAGTCAATCATTCAATGCTTGTTTTTCCTTAATACCCTGGATTTTTCCAAATAGAAAAAGTATTAGGAAACCGAGGGAGTACCATTATACCCCCTCACCTAGAAGTACACATACCAAGACCGCATTTAACCTGAAAGGAAATTGACAAACTACCACTCCAAAACAAATAGAAAGAAAAGATATTTATGTAGTAATTTCAAATAGTCTATCATTATCCATATTTAAGAAATAAGCAAACACCGACTATTACGGCTATCGGTTGCAATGGAAGAATAAAATAACTAATAAACGATCTAAACTATCAGGGGATTTATGCCTTTCCTGTTAAGTACATACCCATTGCCACCAAACACCCCCCCCCCCCTCCCAACACACACACACACACACACAAATTCCTTGACTAAATGAGTTGTGATTGATAAGGTGATAAGAGAGAGGATACACATCTGAAACACTTAATAGGCAGTTCGGAATTCTGTCTTAGAAAGGAAAGTCATTCCTTTTCTCAAAGAAAATAACTATAAAAACATCACCCAACACCACAAGAAATAACAAAAAGAAAATTCCCGAAATACGAACATACTCCATCTATTAAAGAAAAGAGTGGCAACTTTTTCAAATGTGTAGCAATCCCTTAAAAGAGTACCCACTCTATACTCTCTATTTAATATTTAGTTTTCTTACAGTTCGGCCTTCACCATTTCTCCCCTAGCATCAATTACAAGTATTTCTATATTCCTAAAGAACGGGAAGGAGCATCATAAATAGAAGCAAATAGGTCTCGTCACCATTAGTTAATCTTTAGCATTTTTATTAATGGCAATATTTTAGACATGGAGGAGTATTTATATAGTTGTTGCGGTAATTGAAGTTTGAAGTATTGAGCTAAGCCATGGGATACCACAACATCAACTATGGATTTTATTTTTTATATCATAAGAAAAATTCTAACTAAACCATGTTCAACTACTAACATGCTTTAATGAGGATGAAAACCCTAGAAACTAAACCTTTTGGCATGTTCATGACACTATAAAACAGCACGGACTTGTTAGTATAAGCACTTGATTGGATCTATGAACGACTGAACTGTGCACCATTAACCATTCCTTCCATGATTGTTAGAAATTGTTTGATAAGCTTGTCAAAGAGAAAAACTCAGTATATATACTTTTGCTTTGAAACCACTTTAACGAGCAAATTACATCGGTGAATTCCGGTTCCTGTTCCCCAACTTCAAAACAGGTTTGTAAAGGGGTGGGAAAAAGTTGTCCCAAATGTGGAAATAGTCCTCCCAATGATGGACAACATTTTCCTCCCTACACCTTACTTCCCTTTTTTTCCCTCCCATGAGTCCCATCCATCATCTCCCTTCCCCTTTCATTTTCCTTTTCTATAGTATGACTTTTTTTTGTAAGCAACCAAACAAAGGAAACTAATTTTACACGCATTTTCTCTCGAAAATGTTTTTCATGGAAAATCATTTTTCATTGAGAATGTTCTCCGTCGACCCAAACGGAGCACATGGCTATTTCACCTAGAATAAGTAAATTTTAATATGATCTGAATTTCTGATATAAGTTCGAATAAATTAAAATACGTTCAGGTAAGTTAATCAAAAAAGGGCCATTCAGTTCAAATTAGGGGTAATAAGTTGTGATAAATCCACATAAGGGCTAAGGATAATGCCAATAACGAAACTTATGTTCAGATAAGTTCATACATGAAAATTAAGGCGATAAGTACGAAATATAAATCGGGTGATTCCAAATAAATACTTCCTCCGTTCATAAATACTCGCAACGTTTATCACTTTCACGCATACCAATGCACAATTTAGATCGTCAATATCTTAAATTCTCTCTAAGCAAAAATAGCTGATATTTTGAAAATACGTATTGAGAAGAATCTAACAAGATCCTACATGACTATGTTTTATTTGACATATAAATCACCAACAATTTGGAATATGTGAATAGTGTAAAAATATCAAACGTTGCGAGTATTTATGAACAGAGGAAGTAGTTGTTATTGATGAATAGTACAAATCACATGGCATACTCATCAATAAATAGACTTTCAAGATATACATTTATACATAATTTTTATTCATTTCAGCTCAAATTTTATTCATTTAATTCTCAAACTTTATTCATTTAATTTACTTTTTTAGTTTCTTTTTTTATTTACACCTTTTTCTCTTACCAATGTATTTACGAAAATGTCCTGTTATTTGCATTTTTTATTGATAAAATACATTTCCACATGAATCCAAGCTATTACCCTCCAACCTAGACGCATTTAGAAACTCTATATCCTTGTTCTCTTCACCTATCTGGTTTGATTTTTCTAGTTTCTGGTGTATTTTCCGAAAGTGTTTTTTGCTTTTTTTTGTTCTGGTCTGATTTTTCTGCCTAGTCTGACTTGTCTGGTGCGGTCTAATAAGCAATAAAAATAAGAGGAAGAGAACAAAGCCTATACCACTTACCTATAGCAACTATGATTTCCACAACAATTTATACAGCTTGGGGCAAACCAATTGCCTCTAAGTAGTTCTTAAACAATTACACAAACAAACAATTTGAGCTTTCAAATGATATATAGTCATATACCATATACACATTTCAAAGCCGGTGCAGCCGAAAAGAACTGCCAACGACAAACCTTGAATTCAAATGAACACATGCAAAACAAAAACTGTAAAAACCCATAAGAGCGATTCATCGAACAGGTGGTGTGCAAGGTAAACAAAATGCAAAATAACCCAACAACGCATGTGAGAAATTATACCTGAAAAGTGCAGTATCCAAATCAGAGGAATTCTGAAATTCCCTGATAATAGCCTCTTTTGCCGAACGAGAACCATTTCGAGCCGTTGGAGCTTTAATGGCAGACACTATTTTGGTGGAAGTACAACGTGTGGCAGAAAAAAGGGTGCCGGGATATGGTAGAGAATTGGTTCTTGGGAACTCGATGGGAGGAGAGAGAAAGTAAAGTTTGGTAGTAAGTAAGGTTGCCGTAATTGGTGTGGACATGGTCATATTCCGACGAGATACTACGGTGCTTACTGCTCCACAGTCCACCCTCCGTGCTTATTCTGCCGATGCTTGCTGAGTATTTTCTGAATCAAAAACTTGGCAAAAAGATAGAGCGATGTCCTTCAATATTACTCGAAGAGCAGTAGCTAATGAGGCTTTCTCCCTCTTTAATAATATTAAAAAAAAAAAAGTGTGTCGTGACCTTTTCAATTTCCTCCCGAAGCCCGCGAGCAATAGCCTGACAATTAGTTTTAGTTCAGTCTGATTCAAATGTCCGAACTTTGGGATTGGGCACAGTATGAAAGTTCTTTTAGAAGCGCGGGTGGAGAGTGAAATTGTTTTCAGAACTTAGTTGAGAACCTGGGTACAGAGGGGAAGTATAAGTGCGGACGGTAGGGTGGTTCTTTCCTTCTTTATAAATTGGAGCCAAAAATGCCCAGAAAAGAAGATGGGGTGAATCTAGAATTACCGCTATTACAAACCTCATCCACACCACAAAAAAATGGTGTAGAGAAGCTCGGTCAGTGATAGTCTTCCCCCGCCCTACCCCTACACAGCACTTCTGAGCATCTCAATTCTATCATGAATGTGCCTGAATTGGAGGGGCGACCGTCGTTAAACTACCAAAGAAAAAAAAGGGCTTCCCAAAATATACTACTTCCTCTATTTCTTTTTTATGTATCCATTTGGAATCTGGTATGGTTTTTTAAAAAATTGGAATATTGGTTTGTATGGGTATAAGAGAAATGATTGGGTGTAAGAGAAATGATTGGGTGTAAGAGATTATAATAAATAAGGGAGTGAGAAAATAATAAAGAAATAAGGTAAGAGAGAGGAGTGATAATGATGGGTGATAAAGGAGGTGAGAGAGTGGGTATATGGGAAATGGAAAAGAATTAAATATTATGGGTGGGGAAAATTAGGTGGGAATATGGGTAGAATCTTTAAGTATTTTGGTAATTAGATAGAAATGTAAGGGTATTTTAGGATAAAATGTATGTCCAAAAATATAATAGATTCTAAATGGATACAACAATACGAAACGCTTAAAATGGAAACGGATACAACAAAAAGAAACGGAGGGAGTATCTATTTATATAATATACTAAAAGAGAGGAAGTCAATGTGGTGATGACAAATGTCACTCATTAATTCGCCTCTCTTTTAATTAAAAAAATAATTAAAAAAATAATATTATGGACTTTACTATATATAAAAAAGTACATACTAATTAAGTGTAGCAAAAAAAATACTGCAACCATAATTTTCATTATTAAAATAATTTCATGTGTTCTAACAATAATATTGGAATAAAATATTATGCCTAATATATCTCAGGTCCAATATTTTTAGACTAGCTACCTAACATAAATTTATTTATCTTAGTTACACAAAGGATGAACCCAAGACTGAGTTCTAAAACTCCACAACGATTTGCCTTGGATGACATTTACATACGGAGCAACTGAATCCCCCCCCCCCCCCCCCCCCCTCCCATTGCATTGTTGTACACAATGGAGTAGTAGTTTAGTAAATGTCTACCATCTTGAACTTAACACTCGCATGAGTAAATAAATAAATATTATTTAACACTCGCATTATTCTTTAAAACCGATGTCTAGAAAATAAAAATATCTTAATTTATAATGTGCAAACTCCTACTATTATAAATAATATCTTAATTATAATATACTACTAATTTAATATGCTTTAATATATAGTAGACATCAATATCACAATATTCACAACCTTATGACAATGATTTATCTAAGATATAAATAAGAATATTTTAACATCTTTTAGCATTTATTAAAATAATTAACTTAGATTTACTAATGACTAACTATAATTCCATATATGTACTATCAATTTTATTTTTAGAATTCGTGCACATATTGAGGCGGATATGGTGCATGAATGTTTACCTTTGATTTAGTATATGAATTATTATTTAACAATGTTGTCTATAACATGCTTATTTAAAAGAAATACAAATTTTTCTATAAGGCGGTCTTACACAAAAGACCTCATTGGTGTCATATAAGTTATGCAATGGAATCAATTAGTTAAGCAATGAAACTAAATAGTTAAGCATAAGAACCAATTAGTTAAACAATACAACTAATTAGTCAAGCAATTAAACTAATTAGTTAAGCACTTGAACTAATTAGTTAAGCAATAAAATCAATTAGTTAAAAAATCAAAGTGGTCTTTCCGGTAAGGCGGTCTTACACAAAAGTTGTCGTAAAAGAAATTGTTTATTTATTTTGTACTCCCTATCCGTTCTTGAATGTTAGTCCCTTTTAGAATCTAAGACAATCCAAAATAATTACACATGTCATATGAATCACAATAAAACTTAACCCATGTGGGTAGGAGAGAGAAATAGTTAAGGGGTTATTGGGGATAAAACTTTATTTGGGAGTAAACATGTGGGTCATTTAAATATTTATAAGAGTAAAATAAGGATAAATGTTAGACAAAATAAAGAAAGATTCTCAAATGGACTAATAAAAAAATAACTCAATACGGAAAGAGAACTAACAATCAAGAACGGAGGGAGTATCTTTTTTTTCTCAAAACTATAATTTTCTCCTTATTCTTTCCTTTAATAGTTCCGTAATCTTTTAAATGGGAAACTATTTTAAGATTTTTTTTAATATAATATTATACTTCATCCGTCTTTTAATACTCGCAACGTTTTTTAGTTTCACGCATGCCAATGCACAACTTTGATCATTCTCTTTATGCAAACATTATAAAAAGTTGATATTTTGAAAATACACATTGAGACAAATCTAACAAGATCCCACATGACTATGTTTTATCTTATATAAAAAACACTAAGAATAGTCAAAGTAGATTATATGAATAGTGGCAAAAGTCCAAACGTTGCGAGTATTAAAAGACGGAGGAATTATTATTTGTTTCTATGCCTTAGATAATTTTATGGGTAACATATTTGCCTCAAATGAAAAATATTTTCATGTAATTTTTAATAACTGAAATTTGTGTACGTAGTATGCTTTATTCTTTTTATGAATACTTGTATTGTACTTCGTAATATGATTTTTTTTTTTTTTTTTAATAGGTAAGAAGAAGGGACCCTGACTAAACCAGCACCTAGCACAGGTTAACCAGCCCAGCTCTGCAGGTCATCGCTTGAGCCACTCCCAAGCATTTCGCAGATGATGGGGCTCGAACTTATGACCTCCAAATCACAAGGTGAGTTCCCCACCAACTCCACCAACTTATGTTGGTAATATGATTTATTCTTATTTTTTGAATATTTGTATTGTACGTAGTATGATATATTCTTTCTAATTAGTGTAATAAAGTATAGTACATAGATGTCCAAAACTCTAAAGCTTATCATCTCAAAATATTAAAACAAACTTTGTGAACTTTTTATCTGTATTAGAAAAATATAATAATGTGAAATGTATATGGCTACAGTCAACACATATGACAACTATTATCACATGTCATAAATTTGCATTTATTAGTCCTATATATTTATATCACCGAGAACACAATAAAAAAAAGGAAAATTTGGTAATATTAATCCAACATTTGGCCGATTTTATTTTATTAATCCCACCTACGACATATTTTTTAATAATCCCACCTTTACTACCCGACGACTTTTATTGGGCTTAAGTGGCCGGTAATCGGTGAAAAAGTCAACGAGATGGTGATGAATTGATGATGATGACTGAATAATATCGAGAGAGAGTACTGCCATGTAGAGAAATAATGCCGCTTACAACAGTTTTATGACCTGTTGGGCCCAATAAAAGTTGTTGGGTAATAAAGGTGGGATTATTAAAAAATATGTCGTAGGTGGGCTTAATAAAAGAAAATCGGTCAAAGGTTGGATTAATATTACCAAATTTTCCTAAAAAAAATATATCATTACATAATTAAGAAAAGAATTATCACAATAAGATAAGTGGTGGGCGGGATACAAAAACGGGTATTAAGTGGGTATGGGTGATGGGTTTTGGATATAATGGTTATGTATTATAACTTATAAGGGTTATATCTTACAAAGATTTATTTGGACGAAGTAGTATCTTATATTATAACAAATTTATATAAGATGTAATATATCATCGTAAATATCTTTTACGTGTTAATGTAAAGGATTACAACATCGATGTATGAAAATAAAGAGTTTTTTGCAAAGTGATTATCACTACAAAAAAAGTGATTCTTAGCACAATAAAAGTGATTATATAATTTATATATATAATTTTGTATAAAATTAAAATTTTAATATGTAAACTATGCATCACACTTGATGATGGAACGAGTTTGGATTTCAGTTTGGGCTGACGAGAAATATAAACATAGATGATTGACTAATATGACCAATAAATAGAGATTTGGTGTCGGTGAGTAGGTATAAGGATACCATGTACCCACCTAGCTTGGTGATGGATAGAGTTTCAATTTATTGAATAAGAGAATATTCACCCAATCCTAATTATGCTTGTAACTTTTTTAAATATTCTAATCAATATTATAGCTAATCCCTCAATATTAAAATAAACTTATGACAATATATTCAAAAGTTAGTTGGAAGACGAAGTGAATTATTTACCAAATATAGCAATGTCAAATAGTTGGTGGTCGGGTTTTTTGGGAAATTCCCCACACATCCGCCCCAAGTGGGTGGGGTTGGAGGATTTTATAATGTATCATATTTGGGATGGTGGGGCAGAGATAACTTTGGAATTTCTAACTCTATAAGTCATAGACTTTATAGTGGTTATGTATTAGGATTTTTTGGTATTTACTACCTTAAAAATACACCACTTTTGTATTTACTACTTTATGAAATTTTTATTTTACATTACTATCTTAAAGATCCAATTTTTTGTTTTGCTACCACCTAATTTACAGTTTTCTCATTTTAAAATTGAGATATCTCTTTCGTTTCTTAATTATTTTAAGTGATTCAAAATCCACTCTTGTCAATTATGTGTAAGGATTCCATAGTGATATTGCTTTTAACATTTTATAAAAGGTAAAACTAATTAAATATTATTTGTAAAATTTTAAATTATTTAAATAATTTATCAAACGAATTGTTTTGAAATGTCGTTCCCAATTAAATCCCTATATAAAATGAAAAATAATGAACTTTGAATCACTTTAAATGATTAAGAAACGAAAGAGATATCTTATTTTTAAAATGAGAAAACTGTAAAGTGGTAGTAAATTAAAAAAAAAATTGGAAGTTTAAGGCGGTAATTTAGAATAAAAATTTCATAAGGTAGTAAATACAAAAGTGGTGTATTTTTAAGGTAGTAAATACAAAATTTTCCTATGTATTATAACTTATAAGGGCTGTATCTTATAAATATTTATTTGTATGGAGTAGTATCTTATATTATAACAAATTTATTATTAATATGTTTGCAACGAAAAAAATATTTTTTATAGGAATGCAACATCACTTATATATAAAATTTCGTTCAAAATTAACATTTTGATATGTAAACAATGCATCACACTTGATGATGGGACGAGTTGGATTTTAGTTTGGGTTGACGCGCGACGAATATTAACATAGATGTTTGACTAATAAAGACTAATATATAAATAGATATTGTTAGTGAGCATGTATAAGGATAACATATTCCCTCCTTGGTGATGGGTCGAGTTTCAATTTTTTGAATATGAGAACATCCATCCAATCCTAATTATGTATTTAACTTTTTAAAATATTTAATCAATATTATAGCTAATTGCTCAATTTTGGTAATAAATTTATGTTAATATAATAAAAAGTTAGATGAAAGACGGAGTAAATTCTTACCGATTATAGAGATGTCATATAGTCAGTGGACGAGTTTTTTGGAAATTTAATTCCCTACACATCAGCTCCAGGTTGGTTGGAATGGTGGAAATTTTGGTGCTGGTGAGGTTTAAATACTAAAATAGGTATTTTCCACGAGTGACGGGGTGATAATGGATGTTAGCTAGACGCCTAGATTTGACCCACCTCGCTTATCTTTCATTTAATTGATTATGAGTGTATCAATATTTTTTTTACTACTAACCTACGTACATATTATAATATTTTGTTTATTTACTAAAATATTTTAATCAGACAACTGAATTTGCCGAGACTCTAGAATAGAGTTTTAAAATCCAAAACTCTCTTGCCAAAAAAATAAGTTGAAACTAGCTAGGGGCCGGGAGCGTTTGAGGTGGGTGTGGATACACGGGTGGGTGATGAAACGAGGATGCATTTTATTTAATTTTTAGCCCTGAGACGGGGATTGGGAGGGGTGAGTATCGTTCCCATTGTTGGTGGCGGGGATGAGGATGAGAGTTTTATAAGGCGGGTACAACCGTACGGGGTGTGAAATCCTCTCCCGCCTCAATGTCATCTCTAGATGAATAAAGTAAATGGTGGAGTTAGAGATTAAGTGATCGGAAATGATGTAGATGGGGAAAGTATTAAGTCGTTATGATTATCCAAATTAAGGGTAAATTGGAATAACTTTATGTTTGACACAGCTGAAGATTGTGTATGAAAATAATTTTGTATGTGTACGTATATATCCTTATTTGTTTTGTTTTTCTTAATAAATCAGACACCCAATGAGGCAATGACAAATTTATCCATCATTAATTTTAATTAGGAGGATATTTATAGCTCTATTTTGATGATAATTCTACCACTATATTTTAGATTTCAAATAAATTTATTTTTTATATTTAGATTATAAATAGTGCATCGCGCGGGTACTATACTAGTACTATTCTATTAAATTGTTAACGTTCGGTATCGTTTTTTGTTTTCAATTTTCTGCTTTTTACAAAACTAAAAACCAAAATATGAAAATCATAAAAAGTAGTTTCCAGTTTTTTGTTATCAGTTTTCAAAATCAACATGATTACTGTAGGATTATTTTTTAGTTCATGATTCAATCTAAATCATATGAAAAACAAAAAACTGGAAACTGACAGTGATATTAACTGATATATTTTGTATATTAGATTATATTAGTTTTTTTTATTTTTAATTGAATTTCAATTTAGATTAAATTTTTAATTATTAGAGTGTTTGATTTTGAATGAAGTTGTATATGCGTAATATTAGTAATTAATTAATAAAAATATATATGTGCCACCTAATTATTTATCTACGTGACGCTCGACTTTTTTAAATCAAAAATAATTTCGAAATCCATTAGATTTCATACGTGGCGCTCTAATATTGGATTAGTGTTTGATCTTGGATTGAATTTTATTTTAGATTATTGTTTGATTTTGGATGAATTTTATTTTAAATTTACTTTTTTAATTATTAGAGCATTTGATTTTGGATTGAGTTGTATATATTAGTAAGTAATTAATTAAAATATCTATGGGACACCTAGTTAATTTTCTACGTGGCACTGGGATCTTTTTAATTCAAAAATAGATTAGAAATCTTATTTTTCATTACCTGAAACCATTAGATTTCCTACGTGGCATTCTAATTGTGGATTAATGTTTGATTTTGGATTGAATTTTATTTTATATTATGTTTGATTTTGGATGAATTTTATTTTAGATTTTTTTTTAATTATTAGAGTGTTTGATTTTGGATAGAGTTGTATATATTTGTATTTAATTATTAAAATACTTATGTGGCGCCTAATTAATTATCTATGTGGCACTCGATTTTTTTAATTCAAAAATAAATTATATATCTTATGTTCATTGGTCGAAACCATTAGATTTCCTATGTGGCGCTCTAATATTTCAACAAATATGCCTCCTTTATATATATACTAGATTTTAGCCCGTGCAATGCACGAATTTTATTAAATAAATATATACTAGATTAGATTATTTTTTATTTTGGATTGAATTTCATTTTAGATTTATTTTTTAATTATTAGAGTGTTTGATTTTGGATGGAGTTGTATATATTAGTAATTAATTAATTAAAATATTTACGTGGCACCTAATTAATTATCTATGTGGCAATCGATTTTTTTAATTCAAAAATAAATTAGAAATCTTATTTTACATTGGTCGAAACCAATAGTAATCCTAGGTGGTGCTCTAATATTTCGGCAAATATGTCTCCTTTATATATATATATATATATATATATATATATATATATATATATATATATATATATATATATATATATATATATATACTAGATTATCACTTATTTCTCATTCTACCATCCATGTAAGCAAAAGCTAATAAAATATACGAAGTATTTTTTTTTCGGTTCAACGATGAACCGCTAATTCAAATAACGGTTTCGTATTAAAGTAAACCGCCATCTAAATTAGCGGTTATGTGGAATTAACCGCCTATACTCAAATGGAACATGTAAACATTACACTGCCACACGCATAGCATCTAAAATTCAAAAAAGTACAATTGATAATGTTGATCGATTATCATCAATTAGCAATCTCATACATACATAAATCAAATAAATAAATAAACGCAGCCGGTGGTTTTGTGGCAAATTCACGGAAGGGATTTGACGGTATTGACGATATGGGCGGTGATGGCTGGTGGTGACGGTCTATGACTCTTCTGGCGGTGACAGTAGGTGACTCTTCCGGCGGCGACGACCGGTGAGTGGTGTTGTAGGAAAAATTACCTTGCCACATGTGCCACTTAAAGAGTGACACGTGGCTTGAATTGAGCCATTAGGTTGTCCGACGTGGACTACTAACTTCTGCGTGACGTGGCAGACCTTACGTGTAACAACCTAATAATTCCTTGCTTTGTATAAAACATTTTCCAACTTAAAACACAAGAATTACCAAGATATTACCGCCACCGTGATAACTGTAATCCCCCGTAATTTTATACATTTTATTAATGTAACACCCCGACAATTCTCTCTTTTCTAAAATAGCTTTTTAACATAAAACGTAGAGAATTATCAAGGCATTATCGCCCGTGTGAAAACGTAACGGCTTATTCAGAATTTTGCAGCGGAAATCATAAAACTAACTTTTAAGATTATAAATAATCGATTACATATTAAGTTCAAAAACCAATTAACGAAAATAAGGAAATACGAATAGTACGACAAATTTCAAGTCCAAATTAACAAACCAAATCACTTAGCAAAACAAATCTAAATACAAGCTCTCTAATCCCGATCCCAATTATGCATCATCTTCAAACCTGTAGATGGGCAACACTTATTGATCCTTAGAGACTGCTCACCAAAGATGGGTCATCACAGGATCAATAAGGCATAGCCATGATCAACACACACAAACAAACCACGTAATCAGCAAAGCTGAGTACTACATACTAAAACAATAACAATCCTAACATGATACTATTAAACATAAGTAAGGGCAGGCAAAACGTGATAAGTTGACGACCACACTTGGCTAGACTAGGCTAGACTGGACTAGACTTTTATAACAATAATATTATTTAATTGAAATAGGCAATGGACGGAGTTTTCTAGCTAGAAGCTTCACTAAGGAAGACGAGGTACGGACGCGACTCCGTAATCTCAGTGACCTGCGATATCGAGGAACGTTTGAATAAAAAATAGGACACGGTGATCAATCCGGTCCGAGATAAAGGCCATGGGCTACCACCATGAACCCCAACTCCTGTTTGTCCGTCACTTTAGACGTGCACAGTCTAAAGCTATTGCTACTCAGTTTCACTTTACATGATTTACAAATTGAAACCCTATTATGACTCAACAATCACATAAGGCATAAAATCCACATTTATTCACAACTGTTTTTATCTTGGAATTAAGTAAGTGATCACAAAGGTATCAAACAAGACTCATTCCAATTAAATCCAACATTTCCTTTAATACTGATCAACCCCTCTATATGGGTATAAGGTTTCAACTTACTAAACAAGGTCCTCGGCCCTCATAAAGTAGTGAAAAGCTAAAAGGGAACAACAATCGATCAATTTGAATCAATATATATAAAGTAATCTAGTGTTCCCAATCAATCATGTTTGCATCAAGCATCTACTAACATGTTATAATCCTCATAACGAAATATATATGTTCAACATGTCCATCCAACAATATTAAACATGAAATTTCAACATAATCAAGTCCATCAACAAATTTCAACTTGGTTTCAACAGATAACACACATTCCAAGCACATAGGTATGTACGTACCTTGTGTAAACAAACTGCAAGACCACTTTAATAATTCAAAAGTCGCCTACAGAGAATTCTCCGCCTAAAAACAACCAACAAGGATTCCCAATCAACTTCTAATCGTTCATAGCTATAATAACACATTCTAACTACATCTTAAACATATTTAGAACTTTTCTCCAATAACAAAACTTGAATATTTGATTTCCTAGCATAACAATTATTGAATTAGTGATTGAAATTCGTTGAAAACTCTTTGCAAACATCGTACTTTAAATTTTCAGCAATATAACTAATTTCAAACTACTCTAAAATATATCCAACATACTTAAAATCATAAAAATCATAACTTTAATAATTCATAAACATCCTACCATGATTTTAAATCATTAAAACCTTAAAAGTTTATACTTTAATAATTAAAATCCTTATTTTAATTTAATTATATAATCTGAAAATTAATAATTTCATTATGCAAAACATACAATCTGATTTCTATAATTACATAATTAAAACCATAAATTTAAAGCATGAAAAAAAAACATTAATTCAATTACTAAAACAAAATTAAAACATTAAATAATTTTAGGGGTAAAGAAATAACCAAGGTGAGGAGAGAGACGGCGGCCGGAGGGGAGAAGCGGCGCCGCTGGTCGCGGTGGTGACTGGTTGCGCAACAATAGGTGGTCGTCGCGGCTGGTGGTAGACCTGTGCAGCAAGGGAGGAGATCGAAAGAGAGTAGAAAGAACGAGAGGAAGAAACGAAGAGCGTCGGCCTGGCTGAGACGCGGCGACCGTTAGTGTAGGCGACGGACGGAGGCGGTTCAACAATGTAGCGCAGCAGCATAGTCGTGGAGGTTGCCGCAACAACAGAAACGAGGGTGAGGAGGAGCGATAAAACGGAAAGGAAAAGAAAAACTAAGGAGAAGAGGGAGGAGAAGAGAGAGTACCGTCAGATGGATCGGCGGTGCAACAACGCGGCGGCGGTGGTCCGGCGGGTGTACGGTGGCTGCGGCCGGGACAGAGAGTACCAAGGTTTGAGGGTTTGCTGGTTTACGTGAGTTTGAAGGAGAGAGGTTGTTGTTTCATTTTTTTTGTTTTTACGTAATATTGAAAGAGAAGGGGGGGTTGGTAGTTTGGGTTTTATTATTTTGGGCTTCACCCAATTGGGCTAGAGTTTGGATTTAGTTTTAGAATTTGAAATCCCAAAACCGATTAGGATTATTTTCTAAATTCAATCGTTTTTTAAATTCGAATTCTTTTCGAAATAAAATTCTAAAATTATTTTTAATTTCGTAAATTCTTAAAATATTTAAAATGCATTTGAATAAATAAATATACATTAAATATGTATATTTATTACTAAAATTCACCAATATAATTTAAATAAAATTAATTATTTGTAAAACTATATTAATAAACTTTATAAATATACGGGGGATTACAATCTACCCCTCTTAAAAGAAGTTTCGTCCCGAAACTTGACACAAGAACTCACACATTTTTCGAAAGTCTTTAATTCATTCTTACCAGAGAAATACTTGTGCCACTCATGTGCACTCTTTTGCCAACTTAAAGTTGCTTGTGTTACTCAAGAACACCTTTTTCTCATGCGAAGAATCTATGTACTTTGCACCAACATGTATAAGTTGCTAAAAATGATCATAAAATGCATAAAATTGCTATAAAAATAGGTAAAAAGCGCGAATTTCTATCGCATTCTACCTGTAACACCCCGACAATTCTCTCTTTTCTAAAACAACATTTTAATATAAAACGTAGAGAATTATCAAGGCATTATCGCCCGTGTGAAAACGTTACGGCTTATTCAGAATTTTGCAGCGGAAAACATAAAACTAACTTTTAGGTTCATAAATAATCTATTACATATTAGGTCCAAACCAATTAACTGAATTAAGGAAATACGAATAGTATGACAAATTTCAAATCCAAGTTAACAAATTAAATCACTTAATTAAACAAATAGAACTACAAGCTCTCTAATCCCGATCCCAATGATGCATCATCTTCAAACCTGTAGATGGGCAACGCTTATTGATCCTTAGAGACTGCTCACCAAAGATGGGTCATCACAGGATCAATAAGGCATAGCCATGATCAACACACACAAACAAAGCACGTAATCAGCAAAGCTGAGTACTACATACTAAAACAACAACAATCCTAGCATGATACTATCAAACCAACAACCCTAACATGATACTAATAAATATAAGTAAGGACAGACAAAACATAATAATTTGACGACTATACTTGACTAGACTAAGATAGGCTTGATAACCATAATATTATTTTAGTTGAAATAGACAATGGACCGAGTTGACCATCCAGAAGTCTTCACTAAGGAAGACGAGGTACGGGCGCGACTCCGTAACCTCAGTGACCTGCGATATCGAGGAACGTTTAAATAAAAATAGGACACGGTGATCAATCCGGTTCCAGAAAAGGCCATGGGCTACCACCATGAACCCCAACTCCTGTTTGTCCGTCACTTCAGACGTGCACAGTCTAAAGCTATTGCTATTCAGTTTCACTTTACATGATTTATAAATTGAGATTCCGTTATGACTCAACCATTACATAAGACAGACAATTCACATTTGTTCACAACTGTTTTTATCTTGGAATTAAGTAAGTGATCATAAACGCATCAATCAAGACTCATTCCAACTTAACCAACCTTTCCTTTAACCATGAGCAACCCTGTATATGGGCATAAAGTTTCAACCTACTAAACAAGGTCCTCCGCCCTTATAAAGTAGTGAAAAGATAGAAAGGGAACAACAACCAATCGATCCAACCCAATCATATAGAATAATCTAGTGTTCCCAACCAACATGTTTGTATCAAACATCCATACTAACATGTTACAGTTTTTATAGTGCAAAATAAGTTCAATAAGTTTGTCCAACAGTATTAAACATGCACATTCAATATAACCCAGTTCGTCCATAATATCAACATCACCAAGTTCAACAATAATATCAACATAACCAAGTTCAACAACAAGATTCAACATGGTTTCAACAATTAGCACACATTCCAAGCACACAGGTATGTACGTACCTTGTGTAAACAAACTAATAGGCCACTTTAACACTTTCAAAAGTCGCCTAACGAGAATTCTCCACCTAAAAACAACCAATATAGATTCATATCAACTCACATTGAATTTTCTGCAACATTAGGGTGCTTCAAACCCTTCCTAAACATAATTAGAACATTCCCCAATGACAACACTTAGCTACTAAACCTCCTAGCATAGTGATTCCTACACTAATGATCACCAATTATCATAAACTCCAATAAAGCATCCCTTTCTAAAATTCCAGCAATATAAAATAGTTTAAAACTTCACCAAACCATAATTAATATGCTTAAAATCATAAAAACAATAACTTTAATAATTCATAAACATCATACTATGATTTTCTAACTATTAAAGCATTAAAATTCATTCTTTAAATAATTCAAATCCTCATTTGACAAAATTATATAATCTGAAAATTAATAACTTCATTATATAGTACATATAATTTGAAATCTATATTTAAACCATAAAAACTATAAATTTACTTCAAGAAAACATAATTTAAATTGACAAAATATAATTAAAATCCTAACTTAAACATGATTAATAAATCTGAAATAAACTAAATTATAATATCAACATATAATCTGAATTCTAAATACATCATCAAAACTTAATAAGTTAAATCATGAAAATTAACATTAATTAATTTATTAAAAGACAAATAATAATTTAAATAAATTGAAGGGGGAGAAATAACCAAAATTAAGGAGGAGAGAAAGGCTGCTGGCCGGCGGCAATGGCGGTGCGGCAGCAGGTGTGGGTGGTCGACGATCGGTCGACAAGGCTGGCGGCGCAGGTGGCTTGCTGGGTGGTGGTTGCGTGCGCCTACGGTGGTAACCCGCGAAAGAAGAAAGGGAGAAGAAGTTGGCGGGGCAAGGCGCGACGGTGAGACAGGACGGCGAACTGGCAACGCGGCTGGGCTTGCGTGGTGGCGAGCACTGGTGGCAGCGGCGGTTCTAACCGGCCGGAGTTGAAAAGAAGAAACAAATAGACATTAGGGGATAAGAAGAAAGAACGAGAGAGAGTAAGAGAGGGAGAAGGAGAGTACCGGACGGAGGGATCGGCGGTGCGACAACGCGGCGGCGGTCCGGCGAGTGTACGGTGGCTGCGGCTGGGGCAGAGAGTACCAAGGTTTGAGGGTTTTCTGGTTTACGTGAAAGAATAGGAGGGAAGGAGGGTTTGACTTCTCTTGTTTTTGCTTTTACGTGAATTGAAGGAGAGTAGAGGTATGGGTAATTTTGTTTGGGTTTCTTTATTGGGCTTTGCAAACTTGGGCTAGGATTGGAATTGATGTTGTTTGAATCCAAAAATAGTTAGGATTGTTTATCCAAATTCAATCGGACGCGTTTTCATAATTCGAATTCTTTTCAACGTAAAATTCTAAAATTACTTTTAATTTTCTAATTCGTTGAAATATTTAAAACGTAAATAAAATAAATAAAATAAATATACGTTAATTATATATTTATTACTAAAATTCATAAATTCTATTTAAATATAAATAATATATGTTAAAATATATTTAATAAAATTTATAAATTTACGGGGGATTACAATCTACCCCTCTTAAAAGAAGTTTCGTCCCGAAACTTGACACGAAAGTTCCCACATTTTCCCAAAAGATTTTAACTTTCTTACTGGAGAGGTACTTGTGCCCCTCATGTGCACATTTTGCCAACTTAAAAGTTGCTTGTGTTACTCATGAACACGTTTTTCTTATGCGGAGAATCTATTTACTTTGAACCAACATGTATAATTTGCTAAAATAAGCATAAAAATGCATGAAAACACCATAAAATTAGGTAAAAAGCGCGAATTTATATCGCATTCTACCCCTCTTAAAGAAAACGAGTTACGCCCTCGTAACTCATCTCACGGAATAACTTTGGGTATTTCTTTCTCAATGAATTATGTCCTCAATACAATATTTTCACTCAAATCATTCTAGCAATGGACTTCTACACTTTTCCCTCACAATGCCTCAACATGTGACATCGTAATGCTCGCATGGTAACTATTGGTGCAAGGAATTCAATCATTCTAGTTGGTCTTCCCAATTACCCTTAAAGTCAATTAACACAAAATCTCAACATATATTTCATAGTAATCTCAGTCTGTCTATCGGTTGCAGGGTGGAAAGAAATACTCATTTCAATGTTGTCCCCAAGCTTCAACTGGACCTTATTGCCAAAATTTCAGACTTTTGTGCTCGGTAAGGATCTTACATGTTGCCCTATAAAGGTAATGTCTCCGAATATTCGCATATAACACAATAACAGCTAGCTTTAGTTCATGAGTAGGTTAATTAGCCTCGTAAGGTTTCAACTGACGTGACAACGAGTGCGGGGGTCAAATGCTCTTTTACAATCTGGAAAGTTTTCACAAATTTCTCCCTTCACTCAAGCATTGATTCCTTTTTCATCAGATTGGTCATTGGTCTTGCTATCTTCGAAAATTTCTCGGAAACCTCCTATAATAGTCAAATAGGCCTAGGAAACTTCAAACATTAGACACGTTCTTTGGAGTAGGTCACTCACTCACAGCTTGAACCTTAGCAGGATCTACAGACACTCCTTCTGCTCCACTTTCCTTTTCTACTGAACCTCATTACGCCTTTCCTGGATGTATAACTCTTGAGCTTAACTCTTAGCACTTTCACCAATTCATACATTCCTCTTTTCAAGACAACAATTGATTTCAAACGATCCTGGACCACTCAAATCTTCTCTTAAATTTATTCCCTTACGTAACGTAGTTTTCAATCAATTTAATCTTTCACTTTTCCGTCGGTGTCACTTATACACACATAACTTCAAGATTTGTATACTTCATTTAATAAAACTAGATTCTTTCTAAGCGTCTCCAAATAATCATCAAGATTTCATTATGCTCTTTTTGCATTCTTTGAATAAATCAGGATACCATCAGTGATATAATAACGAACTTAATTCGGAATTCGTGGGAAATCTCATTCATCAATTTCATATTTATGGCAGGTGCATTGGTTAACCCAAAAGACATTACTTTAAACCCATAATGACAATAACGAGTCCTAATGAGGTCTAGGCCCCTATCATCTATCCTCAATTGGTGGTACTTCAACACAAATCAGACTTTGAGAACACACTCGCCCAATTCAATTGATCAAATATGTCATCTATCCTAGGCAAAGGATACTCGTTCTTGATGGTGTTTAGCTCCCTAAAATCGATGCATGATTCCATACTCTTATCTTTCTCCTTAACAAACAACTCTTGCAATTGTGTCTTAATTCGCTCATTTCAGGAGGTGCCATGCTATAAGGTGCCTTGGATATAGGTGTCGTTTCAGGATCTAAGTCTATAGTGAACTCAAAAGCTCTAATAGGTAACATACTTGTAATTTCACTCGAAAACACATCAATGAATCCACTCACAATGGCAACATCCTCGATTGTCACTAACTTCTTTAATCACCTCTGACACACTACAGAAAATAGTTCGTACTCCCTATTCATCAATTTCCTCACTTGCATTACGGAAATAAGTAAAGGTTCTTGGACTTTTCAAAACATCCAAATGAGGTCAATTTCCCAATAAGGTTCCTTAAACTTACTTTCTGAACTTCACAATCTACCTTAGCCTTGTACACACTTAGCTAGTCCATCCCCGAAATTACATCTAGGTCCCTCAGACTAAACTTTATCAAATCAGAAGGAAAAACACAATCTTTTGTCTTCAAAGACAAGTTCTTAAACAACTTGGTACACTTTATAGTTACACCAGTAGGTAGACTAACAGGTAAATCAATCGCCTCAAAATCTACTAACTTCAACTTTTAACAATAGAGGACGAAATAAAAGAGCAAGTTGCCCCTGAATCGAACAATGTTTTAACTGGCACGGAGTTAATAGAAAAGTACCATAAACTACATCTGCAAAACGTTCAGCTTCACTTCTACTCATAACGAATAGTTTATCCGGAGCCTTATTATGGTTGTTATTCTCATTAGCAGACTTATGGAAGTTCTCTTAGTTGTTCTACGCCCCTAAAGGCTTCGACCCTAATTTCCTGACTGATTAAATCCCTTCTTCACCTGGTTACCACTCCCATTACCATTTTCATTCATATTTCTCTTGAAATTTCCTTGGTTTTCCCCAGCATTAAACTCTTTTCTTTTCTCCCCAACAACAATATTTTTCTTGTCCATTCTAGACTGCAACCCATAAATATGAGCAGCTCCCCCATACACAAAATCCAAAGATGTAGAGGTTTCCCCACCTAATCCTAAGGTGGTCATGCTATAAATCTGCAATAGTATTCATCGATGATCATGCTCCTCATACTAATGTTTATGAATTCCTAAACTTTCTGCTTTCTCATATAAGGTAGGGTAAACCTTTCCCTTAAGGCAGTAACAATTGAATCCTAATTGAATTTCTCAGCAGCGCTAATCCTAACCCTATTTCTCTCCACTGTAAATCGGCTTCATCTTTCAAATACATGACAACTTGACCCACTCTCATATTCTTAAGACAATTCAAATCCCCAAACAATTTCTCAAACTCTCCAACCCGGTTTTCTAAAAAGGTAGGGTCAGCTTTTCCGCCAAGAGGCGAATAGCAACAACTAAGTCATTATTGTTGGCCATTCTAGAACGCGACCTGCAATTAGTATATTCTACTTTAGGTTTGAAACATCACCTATACGTTATCCCATACAATTTAATACTTGAATTGACCATAAGGTTCGCCTCAACCAACAATGTTCACATTAATACACATCATTTATGAAGGCACGACAATCGTTTATGAAGGTGCAACGATCGTCTACAAGATGCAATAATCATTGAAAAATAATCATCCTCAATAATTCACGAAAGACATTCACACACTGCATATAAGGCATAACATTTTGAGTCATATTGGTCATGAGGGTCTAGGTTGGCCCCCACTTCCTTTATGTACTCAAATCATTTAATATTATTGTGGCAATTAAATTGATCCACAATTCACACTGAGTATGCAACCAATGGAAAATTAATCCATGACGTGTTACCTAAAGGTTGGGGTATTATGGAATCCTCATAATAGAATAAAGAACAATTCCTTGAAAACTTTAACTTTTATTGCTAACTCCATAAATATTTATTACATCCTTCAAAATAATAAAGAACATTTCAAACTTCACTAAACTTTAACCTTAAACTGTTGTAGCTTTGCTACTTATTCTTTAAAACATAAAAGAGCTAATTAACTATTTATGACTTCAAAATATTTGTGGCCTCTTGCCTATCCATTGCTCCTGAAACTTGCGGAGTGACATTTAGATCTCAAGATCATCGAACTATTCTTCAGGGTCTTCATCGGGGTCTTCCTCAGGGTTCGCATCTTCTCCCATGTCTTCATCTTGATTATGCTCACTTGCAATCTCCTGTTCACTTTCGAGCTCTGCATCTGAGTCACTAGAAATTTCGATGGTTGGCTCATGGGCCACTAGGTTAGGATTCTCTGCCTCAACACCTACATTCTCATTCTCCACAGCTACATCATTTTCCTCTAGGTCATTATTTACACCTATTCCCATAGGTTCTTCTGTAACTGAATCCCCAACATGACTCCCTACGATTTTACCGTCTCTAAACCCACTTTCTGCCGCTTCAATAATGGTGGTCAGGATTTCTGAATCATATTTCCATCTACCATCCCAAGTCCCATACTTAGTCAAGTTTGGAGTTCCATTATCAGAATGCATGTCTTTAAACTTTTCCTTGAGTTCTAGATATGGAAATTTGTTAGGTAAGCAATTAATGATAGTGGCTGCTATGATATCCTTTCTCATTAAGATAGGTTGCCCTTGAACTTTAGCATAATATTCACATCCAAACATGATTTTCTTCACGTAAATATCAGGGGTTTCTATATCAAGTTTCTCGAAGGATCCTATGTTGGTATACTTGGAAAGAAACATTTTATTCCTGAAATAAACAATTCAAGGTCTCACTAACGATTTTCCAGCCAAAACATAAACAAGGTTCAATGATCAATAAGTTTGGTGGAATCAAACAATTTCTATGCACATTTACATGCAACACTTAAACATTTAACAAATGCACATAGCAATTAACTTCTTATGCTAGCAATTAACTACTAATGCACATATAATTCTATCCTATATGCCCTTCTTATACTACCCATCTCTCATAAACTAAAGCATTGAAATAATTTAAATAACAAAGTAAAAGGACGATAATATAAGAAAATTATAACATAGAATAATAACATAAATAAAAATATATAATAAATAAAGTAGAATAAATTAAGAAAATGCGTAGAGAATAAATTCGAAAATAAAGTTAAAAAAAAAAAAAATTGAAAAGATTTATATTTTGCTAATTAACGAATTCTAACTCTTGAAACAACTAAAAAAAATTGAACTCCTTTTTAAGAAAAATGTATTCATATTATTTTTATTTATTTGTTTGAATAATAAATAATAAGAAAAATAAAAATGTCGAAAGTATCACTTTAATTTGGAAAAATAATTTGATTTCGAACGTAAATAAGGAATATCGTATACTTCAAACAAGGTAAAAGGAAATCGGCCCCCCAAAAAAAAATACCAATTTTTTTATCACTATAATGCGTAGAATCTCGATTTTTAAGGAATTTATTTTAAATAACTAGATAGTTAGGCGCCTAAAAATTTATTAAAATAAAACCTTAGCTTCTAGATACCACTTTGTAACACCCCGACAATTCTCTCTTTTCTAAAACAACATTTTAATATAAAACGTAGAGAATTATCAAGGCATTATCGCCCGTGTGAAAACGTTACGGCTTATTCAGAATTTTGCAGCGGAAAACATAAAACTAACTTTTAGGTTCATAAATAATCTATTACATATTAGGTCCAAACCAATTAACTGAATTAAGGAAATACGAATAGTATGACAAATTTCAAATCCAAGTTAACAAATTAAATCACTTAATTAAACAAATAGAACTACAAGCTCTCTAATCCCGATCCCAATGATGCATCATCTTCAAACCTGTAGATGGGCAACGCTTATTGATCCTTAGAGACTGCTCACCAAAGATGGGTCATCACAGGATCAATAAGGCATAGCCATGATCAACACACACAAACAAAGCACGTAATCAGCAAAGCTGAGTACTACATACTAAAACAACAACAATCCTAGCATGATACTATCAAACCAACAACCCTAACATGATACTAATAAATATAAGTAAGGACAGACAAAACATAATAATTTGACGACTATACTTGACTAGACTAAGATAGGCTTGATAACCATAATATTATTTTAGTTGAAATAGACAATGGACCGAGTTGACCATCCAGAAGTCTTCACTAAGGAAGACGAGGTACGGGCGCGACTCCGTAACCTCAGTGACCTGCGATATCGAGGAACGTTTAAATAAAAATAGGACACGGTGATCAATCCGGTTCCAGAAAAGGCCATGGGCTACCACCATGAACCCCAACTCCTGTTTGTCCGTCACTTCAGACGTGCACAGTCTAAAGCTATTGCTATTCAGTTTCACTTTACATGATTTATAAATTGAGATTCCGTTATGACTCAACCATTACATAAGACAGACAATTCACATTTGTTCACAACTGTTTTTATCTTGGAATTAAGTAAGTGATCATAAACGCATCAATCAAGACTCATTCCAACTTAACCAACCTTTCCTTTAACCATGAGCAACCCTGTATATGGGCATAAAGTTTCAACCTACTAAACAAGGTCCTCCGCCCTTATAAAGTAGTGAAAAGATAGAAAGGGAACAACAACCAATCGATCCAACCCAATCATATAGAATAATCTAGTGTTCCCAACCAACATGTTTGTATCAAACATCCATACTAACATGTTACAGTTTTTATAGTGCAAAATAAGTTCAATAAGTTTGTCCAACAGTATTAAACATGCACATTCAATATAACCCAGTTCGTCCATAATATCAACATCACCAAGTTCAACAATAATATCAACATAACCAAGTTCAACAACAAGATTCAACATGGTTTCAACAATTAGCACACATTCCAAGCACACAGGTATGTACGTACCTTGTGTAAACAAACTAATAGGCCACTTTAACACTTTCAAAAGTCGCCTAACGAGAATTCTCCACCTAAAAACAACCAATATAGATTCATATCAACTCACATTGAATTTTCTGCAACATTAGGGTGCTTCAAACCCTTCCTAAACATAATTAGAACATTCCCCAATGACAACACTTAGCTACTAAACCTCCTAGCATAGTGATTCCTACACTAATGATCACCAATTATCATAAACTCCAATAAAGCATCCCTTTCTAAAATTCCAGCAATATAAAATAGTTTAAAACTTCACCAAACCATAATTAATATGCTTAAAATCATAAAAACAATAACTTTAATAATTCATAAACATCATACTATGATTTTCTAACTATTAAAGCATTAAAATTCATTCTTTAAATAATTCAAATCCTCATTTGACAAAATTATATAATCTGAAAATTAATAACTTCATTATATAGTACATATAATTTGAAATCTATATTTAAACCATAAAAACTATAAATTTACTTCAAGAAAACATAATTTAAATTGACAAAATATAATTAAAATCCTAACTTAAACATGATTAATAAATCTGAAATAAACTAAATTATAATATCAACATATAATCTGAATTCTAAATACATCATCAAAACTTAATAAGTTAAATCATGAAAATTAACATTAATTAATTTATTAAAAGACAAATAATAATTTAAATAAATTGAAGGGGGAGAAATAACCAAAATTAAGGAGGAGAGAAAGGCTGCTGGCCGGCGGCAATGGCGGTGCGGCAGCAGGTGTGGGTGGTCGACGATCGGTCGACAAGGCTGGCGGCGCAGGTGGCTTGCTGGGTGGTGGTTGCGTGCGCCTACGGTGGTAACCCGCGAAAGAAGAAAGGGAGAAGAAGTTGGCGGGGCAAGGCGCGACGGTGAGACAGGACGGCGAACTGGCAACGCGGCTGGGCTTGCGTGGTGGCGAGCACTGGTGGCAGCGGCGGTTCTAACCGGCCGGAGTTGAAAAGAAGAAACAAATAGACATTAGGGGATAAGAAGAAAGAACGAGAGAGAGTAAGAGAGGGAGAAGGAGAGTACCGGACGGAGGGATCGGCGGTGCGACAACGCGGCGGCGGTCCGGCGAGTGTACGGTGGCTGCGGCTGGGGCAGAGAGTACCAAGGTTTGAGGGTTTTCTGGTTTACGTGAAAGAATAGGAGGGAAGGAGGGTTTGACTTCTCTTGTTTTTGCTTTTACGTGAATTGAAGGAGAGTAGAGGTATGGGTAATTTTGTTTGGGTTTCTTTATTGGGCTTTGCAAACTTGGGCTAGGATTGGAATTGATGTTGTTTGAATCCAAAAATAGTTAGGATTGTTTATCCAAATTCAATCGGACGCGTTTTCATAATTCGAATTCTTTTCAACGTAAAATTCTAAAATTACTTTTAATTTTCTAATTCGTTGAAATATTTAAAACGTAAATAAAATAAATAAAATAAATATACGTTAATTATATATTTATTACTAAAATTCATAAATTCTATTTAAATATAAATAATATATGTTAAAATATATTTAATAAAATTTATAAATTTACGGGGGATTACACTACCCCTCTTAAAGAAAACGAGTTACGCCCTCGTAACTCATCTTAGGGAATACTTTGGTTATTTCTACTTCAACGAATCATGTCCCCAACGCTATACTTCCACTAAAATCGTAGCAAGTGGGATTTCTACACTTCTTTCCACACAATGCCTCAACAGGTGCATCTTAAAGCTCGCATAGTAACTATTGTTGCAAGAAATTCAATCGACTCTAGGTGGTTTTTCCCAATTACCCTTAAAGTCAATAACACAGGTTTTCAACATATATTCCGTTAGTAGTCTCAATCTGTCTATTGGTTGCAGGATGGAAAACAATACTCATTTTCAATGTCGTTCCCAAGATTCATTGGACCTTTTTGTCAAAATTTCAGACTTTTATGGTCGGTAAGGATCTTACATGTTTCCCCATAAAGGTAATGTTTCCAAATCTTCCAAGCGAACACAACAACAGTTAGCTCTAGGTTATGGGTAGGGTAATTCGTCTCACAAGGTTTCAACTGACGCGACAACAGGTGCGGAGGTCAAACGCTCTTTTAAGATCTTGAAAGCTTCCTCACATTTCTCACTCCACTCGAATTTCGATTCCTTTTTCATCAAGTTGGTCATTGGTTTTGCTTTCTTCGAAAATTCTTTCACAAACTTCCTATAATAGTCAGCCAGGCCTAGGAAACTTCAGATATTAGACATGTTCCTTTGGAGTAGGTCACTCACTCACAGCTTGAATCTTAGTATGATCTACAGAAACTCCTTCTGCTCAACTTTGCCTTTCTACTGAACCTCATTACGCCTTTCATGGATGTATGACTCTTGGGCTTAACTCTTAGCACTTTCACCAATTCATACATTCCCATCTTTTCAAGACAACAAATGATTTCTAACGATCTTGGACCACTGGAATCTTCTCTTAAATTTATTCCTTTACGTAACGTAGTTTTCAATCAATTTAGTCCTTCACTTTTCCGTCGGTGTCACTTATACACACATGACTTTAAGATTTGTATAGTTCATTTAATAAAACTAGATTCTTTCTAAGCGTCTCCAAATAATCCTCAAGTGTTTGTCATGCTCTTTCTCATTCCTTGAATAAATCAGGATATCATCAATAACATAATAACGAACTTAATTCGGAATTTGTGGAGAAATCTTATTCATCAAATTCATAGTTATGGCAGGTGCATTGGTTAACCCAAAAGACATTACTCTAAACCCATAATGACAATAACGAGTCCTAACGCGGTCTTAGGCCCTTATCAGTTATTCTCAATTGGTGGTACTTCAAACACAAATCAGTCGTCGAGAACACACTCGCCCAATTCAATTGATCCAATATGTCATCTATCCTAGGCAAGGGTACTTGTTCTTGATGGTGTTTAGTTTCCTAAAATCGATGAATAATTCCATACTCTTATCTTTCTCCTTAATAAACAACACAGGAGCTCCCCACGGTGATGCACTAGGCCTAATATATTCCTTGACCAAACAACTCTTGCAAATGTGTCCTAATTAGCTCATTTCAGGAGGTGTCATGCTATACGGTGTTTCAGATATAGGTTTCGTTTCAGGATTTAACACTATAGTGAACTCAAATGCTCTAGCTGGTTACATACTCGCAATTCCACTCGGAAACACATCAATGAATTCATTCACACTGGGAACATCCTCGATCTTCACTCCAACTTATTTACTCCCAACTAGCACACTACAGAGAAATATCTCACACTCCGTATTCATCAATTTCCTCACTTGCATTACCGAAATAACTAAGGGTTATTGGACTTCTCAAAACGTCTATATGAGGTCAACCTTCTAATAGGGTTCCTTAAACTTACTTTCTGAATTTCACAGTCTATCTTAGCCTTGTACAAACTTAGTCAATCCGTCCCCATAATTACATCTAGGTTTCCCAGGTTAAACTCTATCAAATCAGAAGGAAAACGCAATCTTTTATCTTCCAAAACAAGTTCTTAAACAACTTGATACACCTTATGGTTACACTAGTAGGTAGACTAACAGGTAAATCAATCGCCTCAAAATCTACTAACTTCAAACTTTTAACAATAGAGGATGAAATAAAAGAACAAGTTACCCCTGAATCAAACAATGTTTTAACTGGCACGGAGTTAATAGAAAAGTACCATAAACTACGTCTGCAAAACGTTCAACTTCATTTCTACTCATCACGAACAGTTTACCCGGAGCCTTATTATGGTTGTTATTCTCATTAGCAGACTTATGGAGGTTCTCTTAGTTGTTCTGCGCCCCTAAAGGCTTCGAACCCTAATTTCCTGACTGGTTAAATCCCTACTTCACCTGGTTACCACTCCCATTACCATTTTGTTCCTTTTTCGGCTTAGTAAAGCACTCATACTCCCTATGTCCCTTGTTCTGACAATAGTTACAGGTCACTAATTCTCCCTTACAGTTTCTACCAGGATGGTTGTTATTGCACATCTTACAGCGATACACTCTCACATATTGGTTCCTATTGTTGTGACCCTGTTTGTTCCTTCCTTGAAGGTTTCCCTTCCCATTCCCATTTTCATTCATATTTCTCTTGAAATTCCCTTGGTTTTCCCCAGCATTAAACTCTTTTCTTTTCTCCCCAACAACAATATTTTTCTTGTCCCTTCTAGACTGCAAACCATAAATATGAGCAGCTTCCCCATACACAATATCCAAAGATGTAGAGGTTTCCCCACCTAATCCTAAGGTGGTCATGCTATAAATCTGCTAAGTATTCATCGATGGTCATGCTCCCCATACTAAGGTTTATGAATTCCTAAACTTTTTGCTTTCTCATAAAAGGTAGGGTAAAACTTTCCCTTAAGGCAGTAACAATTGAATCCTAGTTGAATCTCTCAGCAGCGCTAAGCCTAACTCTATTCTCTCTCCACCGTAAATCGGCTTCATCTTTCAAATACATGACAACTTGACCCACTCTCATATTCTCAGGACAGTTCAAAACCCCAAACAATTTCTCAAACTCCCCAACCCGGTTTTCTAAAAAGGTAGGGTCAGCTTTTCCGCCAAGAGGCGAATAACAGCAGCTAGGTCATTATTGTTGGTCATCCTAGAGCGCAACTTGGAATTAATATATATATATATATATTCTACTTTAGGTATAAAACATCACTTATTAGTATCCTATACCACGTAATATCGCCTCAACAGACAAAATTCACGTAAATCAAACAATCATTTACGAATGTGCAACAATCATTTACAAATGTGCAACAATTATTTCAAGGTAATCTCCTCGATCATTCATGAACGATATTCACATATAGGACATTCAACTGAGAAACAAGGAACAAAATCCAATCATCACGAATAACAAGGTAGCATAAAAGAAGAAAACATTTTTTTCCTGAAAGAGACAACTTAAGGTTTACTAACAATTTCCCAACCAAAGCATAATCAGAATTCAATAAAACAATAAGTTTGGTGGAATCAAACAATTTCTATGCACATTTAAATGCAACACTTAAATATTTAACACATGCACTTAGTGACGTAGCAATTAACTACTAATGCACATACAATTCTATCCTATATTCCCTTTCCTATATTACCCATCTCTCGTAATAAATCAACATAAGTAAAACATTGAAGCATTTAAAGAATGAAACAAGAACGATTAATAAAAAAGAAATTTTTATTAAACGAATAAATAATAAACGAATATATATATATTTTTTAAACGAATAAATAATAAGAAATTTTTATTAAACGAATAAATATTTATTAAATGAATAAATATTAAACGAATAAATATACTTAAAGAATAAGATTTAATTTAATTTCGAAAAGAAAGAAAAAACGTACTTAATTCACATAAACGAAAAGTTTCGAATAAATAAGTTAATTTCGAACTTAAATAAGAAATATTAATATACTTTCAAACAAAATAAAATGAATTTGGTCCCCAAAAAAAAGTACGCATTTTTTAATGATATAATGAGTAGGAGCTCAATTCTAGGAAATTCATTTTAGAAAACTAGCTAGTTTAGGCACCTAAAATCATTGAAATAAACCATAAGCTCTGATACCACTTTGTAACACCCCGACAATTGTCTCTTTTCTAAAATAGCTTTTTAACATAAAACGTAGAGAATTATCAAGGCATTATCGCCCGTGTGAAAACGTAACGACTTATTCAGAATTTTGCAGCGGAAAACATAAAACTAACTTTTAGATTTATAAATAATCGATTACATATTAAGTTCAAAAACCAATTAACGAAAATAAGTAAATACGAATAGTACGACAAATTTCAAGTCCAAATTAACAAACCAAATCACTTAGCAAAACAAATCTAAATACAAGCTCTCTAATCCCGATCCCAATTATGCATCATCTTCAAACCTATAGATGGGCAACGCTTATTGATCCTTAGAGACTGCTCACCAAAGATGGGTCATCACAGGATCAATAAGGCATAGCCATGATCAACACACACAAACAAAGCACGTAATCAGCAAAGCTGAGTACTACATTATAAAACAATAACAATCCTAACATGATACTATTAAACATAAGTAAGGGCAGGCAAAACATGATAAGTTGACGACCACACTTGGCTAGACTAGGCTAGACTGGACTAGACTTTTATAACAATAATATTATTTGATTGAAATAGGCAATGGACCGAGTTTTCTAGCTAGAAGCTTCACTAAGGAAGACGAGGTACGGGCGTGACTCCGTAACCTCAGTGACCTGCGATATCGAGGAACGTTTGAATAAAAAATAGGACACGGTGATCAATCCGGTCCGAGATAAAGGCCATGGGCTACCACCATGAACCCCAACTCCTGTTTGTCCGTCACTTTAGACGTGCACAGTCTAAAGCTATTGCTACTCAGTTTTACTTTACATGATTTACAAATTGAAACCCTGTTATGACTCAACAATCACATAAGGCATACAATCCACATTTATTCACAACTGTTTTTATCTTGGAATTAAGTAAGTGATCACAAAGGTATCAAACAAGACTCATTCCAATTAAATCCAACCTTTCCTTTAATACTGATCAACCCCTCTATATGGGTATAAGGTTTCAACTTACTAAACAAGGTCCTCGGCCCTCATAAAGTAGTGAAAAGCTAAAAGGGAACAACAATCGATCGATCTGAATCAATATATATAAAGTAATCTAGTGTTCCCAATCAAACATGTTTGCATCAATCATCTACTAACATGTTATAATCCTCATAACAAAATATATATGTTCAACATGTCCATCCAACAATATTAAACATGAAATTTCAACATAATCAAGTCCATCAACAAATTTCAACTTTGTTTCAACAGATAACACACATTCCAAGCACACAGGTATGTACGTACCTTGTGTAAACAAACTACAAGACCACTTTAATAATTCAAAAGTCGCCTACAGAGAATTCTCCGCCTAAAAACAACCAACAAGGATTCCCAATCAACTTCTAATCGTTCATAGCTATAATAACACATTCTAACTACATCCTAAACATATTTAGAACTTTTCTCCAATAACAAAACTTGAATATTTGATTTCCTAGCATAACAATTATTGAATTTAGTGATTGAAATTCGTTGAAAACTCTTTGCAAACATCGTACTTTAAATTTTCAGCAATATAACTAATTTCAAACTACTCTAAGATATATCCAACATACTTAAAATCATAAAAACCATAACTTTAATAATTCATAAACATCCTACCATGATTTTAAATCATTAAAACCTTAAAATTTTATACTTTAATAATTAAAATCCTTATTTTAATTTAATTATATAATCTGAAAATTAATAATTTCATTATGCAAAACATACAATCTGATTTCTATAATTACATAATTAAAACCATAAATTTAAAGCATGAAAAAAAAACATTAATTCAATTACTAAAACAAAATTAAAACATTAAATAATTTTAGGGGTAAAGAAATAACCAAGGTGAGGAGAGAGAAGGCGGCCAGAGGGGAGAAGCGGCGCCGCGGGTCGCAGTGGTGACTGGTTGCGCAACAATAGGTGGTCGTCGCGGCTGGTGGTAGACCTGTGCAGCAAGGGAGGAGATCGAAAGAGAGTAGAAAGAACGAGAGGAAGAAACGGAGAGCGTCGGCCTGGCTGAGACGCGGCGACCGTTAGTGTAGGCGACGGACGGAGGCGGTTCAACAATGTAGCGCAGCAGCATAGTCGTGGAGGCTGCCGCAACAACATAAATGAGGGTGAGGAGGAGCGATAAAACGGAAAGGAAAAGAAAAACTAAGGAGAAGAGGGAGGAGGAGAGAGAGTACCGGCAGAGGGATGGCCGGTGCAACAACGCGGCGGCGGTGGTCCGGCGGGTGTACGGTGGCTGCGGCAGGGGAAGAGAGTACCAAGGTTTGAGGGTTTGCTGGTTTACGTGAGTTTGAAGGAGAGAGGTTGTTGTTTCATTTTTTTTGTTTTTACGTAATATTGAAAGAGAAAGGGGGGTTGGAAGTTTGGGTTTTATTATTTTGGGCTTCACCCAATTGGGCTAGAGTTAGGATTTAGTTTTAGAATTTGAAATCCCAAAACCTATTAGGATTATTTTCTAAATTCAATCGTTTTTGTAATTCGAATTCTTTTCGAAATAAAATTCTAAAATTATTTTTGATTTCGTAAATTCTTAAAATATTCAAAATGCATTTGAATAAATAAATATACATTAAATATGTATATTTATTACTAAAATATTCACCAATATAATTTAAATATAATTAATTATTCGTAAAACTATATTAATAAACTTTATAAATATACGGGGGATTACAATTAATATATTTTAACGTATAGTTAATTATATTTTAATGGAATTTACAAATTTTAGTAATAAATATATAATTAACATATATTTATTTTATTTAATCACATTCTAAATATTTTAACGATTTATTAAATTAAAAATAAATTTTAGAATTTTATGTTGAAAAGAATTTGAATTACGAAAACACGTTTGAACTTGGAAAACAATCCTAATCGGTTTTGGATTAAAACAAACTCAATTCTCATCCTAGCCCATATCGATAAAGCCTAAAACAAATAACCCATAATCCTTCACCCTTGTTCAATTCCACGTGAAACACAATGCCCTCAACTTCACATGAAAAATAAGAGAACAAATCTCACAAACCCTGCTTCACCATACACGTGAACTCTCAAGCCTTACCTCATCCGCCAGCCGCCGTCCTCGCAAACCCTCGCCGGCGTTTCTGCCGCCCTCCACCGTCCGATAACTCCTCTTCCTTCATGTCCTTCACTCTCTCTTTCCTTTTCTTCCTCACATTACTTTGTTGTTTCTGTTTTGCGTGCGACAGCCACCAGCCGCCGCACCACCACCTCCGCCGCCGACGTCGACAAGTCACCCTCACTACGTCGCCGCCGCCGATAGCACCAGCCGACGCCCTCCTTCATCGATCTCTCCCTCTCGCTCGTGGAACTCTTCCACTCCGCTGCTTCTTTGTTTCTTGCTCACAACCACGTGCGGCCGCCCAACCAACCACCGCACGACTACCAGCGCTCGCCGCCAGTCGCGGCGCCTCCCCTACTCGCCACCGCGCCACCCTGTCCACCGGCAGCCTCTTGTTTTCTTCCTTATTGGGTTATTTCTTAAACCCTAAGCTAATTAAATTAAATTTTTTTATTATATTATTAATTTAATTTATGTTTTGATTGAATTAAATTTATGATTTTGTGATTTATTTATGAATTTCAGATTTTAATATTGCATAATTGAATTATTAATTTTCAGATTTCATAATTTGATTGAAATAAGAGTTTGAATTATTTAAGGCGTGAATTTTAAGGCTTTAATAGTTTTAAACCATGGTAGAATAATTAGGAATTACTAAAACTATTATTTTTATACTCTAAGCATGATCATTTGGTTTTGGTAAAGCTTTAAACGAGTTTATATTGCTGGAAATTTAAAGTATGATGTTTTGAAGAGTTTTCAACGAATTTTAATCATTAATTCAATAATTATTGTGTTAGGAGATTAAATATCTAAGTTTCGATATTGGGGAATGTTCTAAATATGTTTAGGATGTATTTAGAATGCTTGATTACGGCTGTGAATTATTAGAAGTTGATTGGGAACCTTTATTGGTTGTTTTAGGCGGAGAATTCTCTGTAGACGACTTTTGAAATCGTTAAAGTGGCCTATCAATTTTCTTACACAAGGTACGTACATACCTGTGTGCTTGGATATGTGTGTTATTTGTTGAAACCATGTTGAAATTGTTGATGAACTTGGTTATGTTGAAATTACATGTTTAATATTGTTGGATGCACATGTTGAACATATATTTCGTTATGAGAATTATAACATGTTAGTATAGATGATTGATGTGAACATGTTGGTTGGGAACACTAGATTATTTATATATATTGATTCAGATCGATTGATCATTGTTCCCTTTTAGCTTTTAGCTTTTCACTACTATATGAGGGCCGAGGACCTTGTTTAGTAAGTTGAAACCTTATACCCATATAGAGGGGTTGATCAGTATTAAAGGAAAGGTTGAATTAATTGGAATGAGTTTTGATTGATACCTTTGTGATCACTTACTTAATTCCAAGATAAAAACAGTTGTGAATAAATGTTGATTGTATGCCTTATGTGATTGTTGAGTCACAACAGAGTTTAATATGTAAACCATGTAAAGTGAAACTGAGTAACAATAGCTTTAGACTGTGCACGTCTGAAGTGACGGACAATCAGGAGTTGGGGACATAGGTCACCTATGCCTTTTTCTGGGTCAGATTGATCACCGGTTCTATTTTATTCAAAAGTCCCTCGATATCGCAGGTCATTGGGGTTTACGGAGTCGCGGCCGTACCTCGTCTTCCTTAGTGAAGAAGTTTCTAGTAGATAACTCAGTCCATTGAATATTTCAATTAAAATAATGTTAATGATATAAAGGTCTAGTTCAGTCAAATATAGTCAAGTCAATATGTTTTGGTTATCCTTGCTTATGTTTTTATAGAATCATGTTAGGATTATTATTGATTTAGTATGTAGTACTCAGCTTTGCTGATTACGTGATTTTGCTTGTGCATGTTGATCATGGCTATGCCTTATTGATCCTGTGATGACTCAATCTTTGGTGAGCAGTCTCTATGGATCCATAAGCATTGTCCATTGCAGGTTTGAAGATGATGCATCACTAGGGTTCGGGATCTGGAGAGATTTGTGTAGTCGTTATTTTATTTCATTTGGATTTGGTTTTGTTGAACTTGTTTTAATGGACTTGAATTTCATTTGAACTAATTATGTCGACTTCGGTTTGTTGGTTTTGGGTAGTTTACTTATTTAAATTATTAAAGTTATTCATTATGTTTTCCGCTGCAAAATTCTGAATAAGCTGAAACGTTTTCACACGGGCGATGATACCTTGATAATTCTCTATAGTTATATTTATAAAAAGGGTTGTTTTAGAAAAAAGGAGAATTGTTGGGGTGTTACAAAGTGGTATCTAGAAGCTAAGGTTTTACTTTAATAAATTTTTAGGCGCCTAACTATCTAGTATTTAAAATAAATTTCTTAAAATCGAGCTCCTACGTATTATAGTGTTAAAAATTGGTACTTTTTTTTTGGGGGGCCGAATTCCTTTTATCTTGTTTGAAAGTATATAACATTAACTTATTTATTTGAATTAAAGTGATAGTTTCGAAATTTTTATTTTTCTTATTATTTATTATTCAAAAAATTAGTACAATTTTTTTTTTTTTTTTTAAAAAGAAGTTCGAAATTTTTAGTTGCTTTAAGAGGTTATAAGTCTTTGTTTTAGGATATATAAATTCTTTTTTTCGAATTAATAACCTCATTTACGATTTTATTTGCTACGAATTTTCTTTAATTTATTTTATTTTATTAATTTTATACTTTTGTTTATTTATTATTTGATTTTCTTATTTTTTATCATTATTCTCGTTTTATTTTATTATTTAAATTACTTCAATGTTTTAGTTTAAGAGAGATGGGTAGTATAAGAAGGGTGTATAAGATAGAATTACATGTGCATTAGTAGCTAGTTAATGCTAGCATAAGAAATTAATTTTTATGTACGTGCATGTGTTTATTGTTTAAATGTTGCAATTATATGTGCATAATAGAAATTGTTTGCTTCCACCAAACTTATTGCGTTATCGAATTTTGATTATGATTTGGTTGGGAAGTCATTAGTGAGACCTGAAATTGTTTATTTCAGGAATAAAATATTTCTTTCCAAGTACACCAACATAGGATCTCTCGAGAAAGATCGATATAGAGACACTGATATTTTTGTGAAGAAAGTGGTGTTTAGATGTGAATATCTTGCTAGGATTCAAGAGCAACCCAATTATACTAAGTGATCATGAGAATGAAATGGATTATGAGTCTGACATTAATAGTTACACCAGCTTTGAACGCACTATGCGTCATATATTAAGAACAGGAGCCTGATAGGGATGAGGAACCCCTTCGTGAGTTTGACCGTGCTAGAGGGCATACTAGGTTTGATATTTATAATGTAGTGATACTGAGCCAAAGGAGGATGACCTCAGTCTCAAAGACTACGAAGATCCACAAGGCAGAGAAAACTAGCTTAATATTTTAATACCGAGGATGAGGATAATTTAAATACGAACCCTTTACTCCCGAAAGCTATAAGGAATCAAAGAACAAGATTGATAATGTTTCCCTCTAAGATTGTTTCATTATTTATTTATGTTGGGAATAATGTGGGACAAGTCGCCCAACGGTAGTTTAAATTTATTGCATAGCGCTTTTACTTTATTTTGGGACAAGTACGTTATTATGGTTTAGAAATTGTTATTAATATTTTTTTGAGGAATAAAAGTTTCTTTTGAGGAATACAAGTTTCTTTTGAGGAATTAAAGTTAAATATTTAATTATCCAAGTGGTCAATGATTTAGTTTGGGCACGCGAAGAGGAATAATTTATTTTATTATTATTACTTGTGATGATTGAATTTGATTTGTTTTCCCTCGATCGGATGTCCTTTATGTGAATGTCGTTCACGAATGATCGAGGAGGATTATTTTGCAATGATTATTGCACCTTCATAAATGATGGTTGCACCTTCGTAAATGATTTTATGTGAATATTGTTTATTGAGGCGATCACTATGGTCGAATCAAATATTGCTTGGTATAGAATGACATGTAAGTGGTGTTTAGAACCTAAGATAGAGTATATTAATTTCAGGTCACGTTCTAGAATGACCAACAACAAAAACCTAGCTGCCGCTATTCGCCTCTTGGCAGAAAAATTGACCCAGGAAAGAACTGAGCGCCCCGATTCTGCAGGGGAAATGTTTGAAAGACTTTCTAAGGTTAAGCCACCGTATTTCAAGGGTCAAACATGTTAGGTTATGATTCATATGACAAAACATAAATCATGCGGAAAAACCATAAAGCCAGGAAAGCATATTATTTACACATAATCATTTAGCATAGTTTAGATGCATACACTTTGTTGCGTGCCCTCCCTAGCTGCGCCCGAACCGAAAAAGAACAAGTCTTTAGGACTCCAAGTGTCGTCCCTCCGTAGATAGTCCACAGCACGTCCGGATCCGCCTTAAGCTTGACCAACTAGAATCGCCCTTAAGGTTGCTTAGGAATTTCGGCTATTTAGGTGCAAGTGTATGGCTGATTTTTCTTCAAAATCTTACCTTTAGAATACTTCAATTGTCTCTATAAATTATGACCCTAGGCACCTATTTATAGAGGTATAGAAAAGGAACTGGAATCCTACTAGGATACGAAGTAATTAAACTAGAATCCTAGTAGAACTCTTATTTAATTAATTTATCCTTTTAGGATTAGGAATTTAATCATATATCGAATCCTGATAGCTTTAGGATTCGTATAGCACATACACGAGCATCGCACGAGCACCGCACACTCGCGCAGGCCTTGCGGCCCACGCTGAGCGCACAGCGCTCGGCCCATGCTGCTGCCTGTGTCCGCGCGCGCCCTAGGCTTTGGCTGGGCCTGGCCTTGCGCTGGGCCTGGTCGAGGTTGGCGTGTGTTGGTGATGCGTGTGGATTGCTGGGCGATGGCCTGGCTTCGTGCTGGGCCTTCGTCTAGCGAGCCTCGTCCGATGCTAATTCGTACGATACGCTTCCGATTAAATTTCCGATTCCGGAAATCATTTCCGATTCCGGAAATCATTTCCAATACGAACAATATTTAATATTTCCGATTCCGGAATTAATTTCCGTTTCGAACAAATATTTAATATTTCCGTTTCCGGAATTATTTTCCGATTCCGATAATATTTGACAATATTTCCGTTTCCGGTAATATTTCCGATTCCGGCAATATTTCCATTTCCATTAATATTTTCCGATACGTACCATGTTTCCGTTTCCGGCAACATTTACGACTTGGATAATATTTATATTTCCGATACGATCCATATTCCCGTTTCCGGTAATATCATCGTTTCCGGAGTATTCATTTCTTGCTTGTGACGATCTCAGCTCCCACTGAAACCAAGATCCGCCGATTCCGAATATCCATAGATGGAGTATTTAATGCCATTAAATACTTGATCCGTTTACGTACTATTTGTGTGACCCTACGGGTTCAGTCAAGAGTAAGTTGTTGATTAATATAATTAATTCCACTTGAACTGAAGCGGCTTCTAGCTAGGCATTCAGCTCACTTAATCTTACTGAATTATTAACTTGTTAATTAATACTGAATCGCATTTATTAGACTTAATATTATATGCATACTTGGACCAAGGACATTATTTCCTTCAAAACAGATCCTACCTTCCTGGAAATATGGATTAGGGAGTTTGAGAAACTGTTTGAGGCTGTAAGTTGCCCTGGAAGCATGAGAGTAGGTCAAGCTGTCCTATATCTAAAGGATGAGGCCGATCTATGGTGGAAGGAAAATGGGGTTAGACTTAGGGATGCTCATGAATTTAGTTGGGATCCCTTTGTTACTGCTTTGAGGGGAAAGTTTTATCCTCCTTTTATGAGAAAACAGAAAGCCCAAGAATTTATAAATGTTAGAATGGGGAATATGACTATTGCAGAATATTACAGTAAATTTATAACACTATCGAGGTTTGCACCGGAGGTTGTAGCCATGGAGGAACTAAAAGCTCAAAGGTTTGAGCAAGGGTTGACTGACGATATTCAACTGGGATTAGGTGGGGAAACTTTTACATCCTTGACATAGTGTATGGGAGAGCTGCTCATATTTATGGTCTGCAGTCCAGAAGGGACAAGAAAACTTTGGTGATTGGGGAAAAGAGAAAAGATTTTAATGCTGGGGGTAACCAAGAGAACTTTAAAAGGAATAGAAACGAAAATGGAAATTGAAATGGAAATTTCCAAGGAGGAAACAATCACGGGCACCACAACAATACGAACCGATTTGAGAGAGTGCATCATTGCAAGATGTGCGGTAACAATCACCCTGGTAGGAATTGCAAAGGTGTAACACCCCGACAATTCTCCTTTTTCTAAAACAACCCTTTTGTAGATATAACTATAGAGAATTATCAAAGTATTATCGCCCGTGTGAAAACGTAACGGCTTATTCAGAATTTTGCAGCGGAAAACATAAAATTAACTTTTAGGTTCATAAATAATCGATTACATATTAAGTCCAAAAAAACCAATTAACGGAAATATGGAAATACGAATAGTACGACAAATTTCAAATCCAAATTAACAAACCAAATCACTTAACAAAACAAATCTAACTACAAGCTCTCTAATCCCGATCCCAATGATGCATCATCTTCAAACCTGTAGATGGACAACGCTTATTGATCCGTAGAGACTGCTCACCAAAGATGGCTCATCACAGGATCAATAAGGCATAGCCATGATCAACACACACAAACAAAGCACGTAATCAGCAAAGCTGAGTACTACATACTAAAACAACAATAACCCTAACATGATACTATTAAACGAACAACCTTAACATTACACTAATAAAACATAAGTAAGGGCAGACAAAACATGTTAATTTGACGACCACACTTGACTAGACTAGGCTAGACTGGACTAGACTTTATAACAATAATATTATTTTAATTGAAATAGTCAATGCACCGAGTTGTCCAACCAGAAGTCTTCACTAAGGAAGACGAGGTACGGGCGCGACTCCGTAACCTCAGTGACCTGCGATATCGAGGAACGTTTGAATAAAAATAGAACACGGTGATCAATCCGGTCCCAGAAAAGGCCATGGGCTACCACTATGAACCCGAACTCTTGTTTGTCCGTCACTTTAGACGTGCACAGTCTAAAGCTATTGCTACTCAGTTTCACTTTACATGATTTACAAATTGAAACTCTGTTATGACTCAACAATCACATAAGGCATACAATCCACATTTGTTCACAACTGTTTTTATCTTGGAATTAAGTAAGTGATCACAAAGGCATCAATCAAGACTCATTCCAATTAATCCAACCTTTCCTTTAACCATGATCAACCCCTGTACATGGGTATAAGGTTTCAACTTACTAAACAAGGTCCACCGCCCTCATAAAGTAGTGAAAAGCTAAAAAGGGAACAACGATCAATCGATCCAAACCAACATATATAGAATAATCTAGTGTTCCCAACCAACATGTTTGCATCAATCATCCATAGTAACATGTTATAATTCTCATAACGCAATATAGGTTTAATATGTCCATCCAACAGTATTAAACATGCAATTTCAACATGACCAAGTTCATCAACAATATCAACATAACCAAGTTCATCAACAATCTCAACATAACCAAGTTCATCAACAACTTCAACATGGTTTCAACAAATAGCACACATTCCAAGCACACAGGTATGTACGTACCTCATGTAAACAAACCGATACGTCACTTTAACACTTTCAAAAATCGCCTAAAGAAAATTCTCCGCCTAAAACAACCAACAAATAATCCCAATGAATTTCTAATCGTTAGCAACCATAATAAAGCATTCTAAATGAATCCTAAACATATTTAGAACTTTCCCCAATATCAAAACTTGAATATTTGATTTCCTAGCATAATAATTATTGAATTCGATGTTTGAAATTCGTTGAAAACTCTTCGCAAATATCATACTTTAATTTCCAGCATTATAACTCGTTTAAAAACTTTCCCAACACCAAATTATCATGCTTAGAGTATAAAAAAATAATAGTTTTAATCATTCCTAATCATTCTACCATGGTTTAAAACCATTAAAAAGTTAGAATTTCCGCTTTAATTAATTCAAATTCTTGTTTCAATCAATTTATGAAATCTGAAAATTAATAATTCAATTATGCAATCATTAAAATCTGAAATTCATAATTGAATAATAAAGCTATACATTTAATTCAAATAAAACATAAATTAAATTAATAACATTTAATTAAAATATTTAATTAACTTAGGGTTCAAGAAATAACCAAATAAAGAAGAAGGAAAAAGAGGCTGGACGGCGACAAGGGGCGGCGGCAGCAGGGACAGATGGTCGCGAAGGTTGGTGGCGCGACGGCGGTTCAGGTGGCAGGGAGGTCGTTGCACGACGTGAAGAAGGGAAGAAGAACGCGCGGAGAAGAAAGAAGAGTGCTGCTGCGCGTGGAGGGTGCGGCAGCAGCAGGGCGGCGCGGTGGTTGTGCGGCTGATGGTGGTGGTGTCTCGTTGATGGTGGTGGTCGCTGGCGCAAAAACAAAAACACCCAAGTTCAGAGATTGAGCAACGAACGAAAAGAAGAAAAACGAATGAGAGGAGAAGGAGAAGGAAGGATTACCAGACGAAGGAGGAGACGCCGACGGCGAGGTATACGGTGGTGCAGGCAGCGGTTAGGCGATGGTTGCCGGCGACGGCTGCAAAGATTTTGAGGGTTTTGGTTGGTTTACGTGAATGGCAAGAAGAAGGGTTTTGTGTATTTGGTTTTGAGTTTCACGTGAAGTTGGAAGGGAAGGGAGGAGAAATTTGGGCTTACTTGTTTTGGGCTTTGTCAACTTGGGCTAGGAATAGAATTGAGTTTGTTTGAATCCAAAACGGTTAGGATTGTTTTCTAAATTCAATCGAACGTGTTTTCGTAAAACGAATTCTTTTCAATGTAAAGTTCTAAAATTATTTTGATTTCATAAATCGTTAAAAAAATTTAAAATGTAATTAACTAAAATAAATATACGTTAATTATATATTTATTATTAAAATTCGTAAATTCTATTAAAATATAAATAACTATACGTTAAAATATATTAATAAAATCTATAAATTTACGGGGGATTACAAAAGGAGACTTAGTGATCTGTAACTACTGTCAGAAAATGGGCCACAGGGAATATGAGTGTTTCACTAAGCAGAAAAAGGAACAAAATGGTAATGGAAGTGGAAATCAAGTGAGGTTTAACCAGTCTGGAAGTCAAGATTCAAAGCCTGAAGGGGCACAAAACAATCAAGGAAACTATAATAAGCCTGCAAATGATAACAACAACCAGAATAAGGCTCCAGGAAAACTGTACATGATGAGTAAAAATGAGGATGAACGATCTGCCGATATAGATTCTGGTACTTTTCTATTAACTCCGTGCTAGTTAAGCATTAATTAATTCGTTGACGACTTATTCTTTTGTTTCGTCATCTCTTGTTAAGAGTCTGAATTTAGTAGATTTTGAGGTGATTGATTTACCTGTTAGTGTACCTACTAGTGTAACCATAAGGTGTACCAAGTTGTTAAAGAACTTTCCTTTGAAGATAAAAGATCGTGTTTTCCTTCTGATTTGATAGAGTTTAATCTGGGAAACCTAGATGTAATTCTGGGGATTGACTGGCTAAGTTTGTACAAGGCTAAGGTAGATTGTGAAATTCAGAAAGTAAGTTTAAGGAACCCTATTGGAAGGTTGACCTCATATAGATGTTTTGAGAAGACCAAGAACCTTTAGTTATTTCGGTAATGCAAGTGAGGATATTGATGAATAGGGAGTGTGAACTATTTTTCTGTAGTGTGTTAGAGGTGAGTAAAGACGTTGGAGTGAAAATCGAGGATGTTGCCATTGTGAGTGGATTCATTGATGTGTTTCCGAGTGAAATTGCAAGTATGTTATATGTTAGAGCCTTTGAGTTCACTATAGAGTTATGTCCTGAAACGACACCTATATCTAAAGCACCTTATAGCATAACACCTCCCAAAATGAGCGAGTTAAGACAAAGTTGCAAGAGTTGTTTCGTTAAGGGGTGTATTAGGCCTAGTGCATCACCGTGGGGAGCTCCTGTGTTGTTTGTTAAGGAGAAAGATAAGAGTATGGAATTATGAACCGATTTTAGGGAGCTAAACACCATCAAGAACAAGTATCCTTTTCCTAGGATAGATGACATATTGGACCAATTGAATTGGGCGAGTGTGTTCTCAAAGACTAATTTGGGTTTAAAGTACCACCGATTGAGAGTAGCTGATAAGAATATACTTAAGACCTCATTAGGATTCGTTATTGTCATTATCGGTTTAGAGTAACGTCTTTTGGGTTAACCAATGCACCTGCCATTTTTATGGATTTGATGAATAAGATTTTCCACGAATTCAGAATTAAGTTCATTATTATGTTATTGATGATATCCTGATTTATTCAAGGAATGAGAAAGAGAATGACAAACACTTGAGGATTATTTGGAGACGCTTAGAAAGAATCTATTCTTATTAAATGAAGTATACAAATCTTGAAGTTATGTGTGTATAAGTGACACCGACGAAAAAGTGAAGGACGAAATTGATTGAAAACTACGTTACGTAAGGGAATAAATTTAAGAGAAGATTTGAGTGGTCCAGGATCGTTTGAAATCATTGGTTGCCTTGAAAAGATGGGAATGTATGAATTGGTGAAAGTGCTAAGAGTTAAGCCCAAGAGTTATACATCCATGAAAGGCGTAATGAGGTTCACTGGAAAGGGAAAGCTGAGTAGAAGGAGTTTCTGTAGATCCTACTAAGAATCAAGCTGTGAGTGAGTGACCTACTCCAAAGGAACGTGTCTGATATCTGAAGTTTCCTAGGCCTAGCTGACTATTATAGGGGGTTTGTGAAAGACTTTTGGATGAAAGAAAAATCAATGACCAACTTGTTGAAAAAGGAATCGAAATTCAAGTGGAATGAGAAATGTGAGGAAGCTTTCCAGATTTTAATGGAGCATTTGACCTCCACACTCGTTGTCTCGTCAGTTGAAACCTTACGAGGCTAATTAACCTACTCATGATCTAAAGCTAGCTGCTATTATGTTATCTGCGAATATTTGGAGACATTACCTTTATAGGGCAACATGTAAGATCCTTACCGAGTACAAAAGTCTGAAATTTTGGCAATAAGGTCCAGTTGAATCTTGGGGACAACATTGAAAAAGAGTACTGCTTTCCACCCTGCAATTGATGGTCAGCCTGAGAGGACTAACCAAACTATGGAATATATGTTGAGATCCTGTGCTATTGACTTTAAGGGTAGTCGAGAACCACATAGATTTGATTAAATTTTCTTACAACAATAGTTACCATGCGAGCATTAATATGGCACCTTTCGAGGCATTGTATGGAAATAAGTGTAGAAATCCCATTTACTGGAATGTCTTCCGTGGAAATGTTGTATCGGGAACAGAATTCGTTGAATTAGAAATATCCAGAATTATTCCCTGAGATGAGTTACGAGGGCGTAACTCGTTTTCTTTAAGGGGGGTAGAATGCGATAGAAATTCACGCTTTTTACCTATTTTTATGGCAATTTTATGCATTTTATACTTATTTTTTAGCAACTTATACATGTTGATGCAAGTAAATAGATTCTCCGCATAAGAAAAATGTGTTCATGAGTAACACAAGAAACTTTAAGTTGGCAAAAGAGTGCACATGAGTAGCACAAGTACTTCTCCAGTAAGAATAAATTCAAAATTCTTTGAAAAAATGTGCGAATTTTCGTGTCAAGTTTCGGGACGAAACTTCTTTTAAGAAGGGTAGATTGTAATCCCCCGTAATTTTATACATTTTATTAATATATTTTAACGTATAGTTAATTATATTTTAATAGAATTTACGAATTTTAGTAATAAATATATAATTAACGTATATTTATTTTATTTAATTACATTTTAAATATTTTAACGATTTATTAAATTTAAAATAAATTTAGAATTTTATGTTGAAAAGAATTTGAATTACGAAAACACGTTTGAACTTGGAAAACAATCCTAATCGGTTGTGGATTAAAACAAACTCAATTCTCATCCTAGCCCATATCGATAAAGCCCAAAACAAATAACCCATAATCCTTCACCCTTGTTCAATTCCACGTGAAACACAATGCCCTCAACATCACATGAAAAATAAGAGAACAAATCTCACAAACCCTGCTTCACCATACACGTGAACTCTCAAGCCTTACCTCATCCGCCGGCCGCCATCCTCGCAGACCCTCGCCGGTGTTTCTGCCGCCCTCCACCGTCCGGTAACTCCTCTTCCTTCATGTCCTTCTCTCTCTCTTTCGTTTTCCTCCTCACGTTACTTTGTTGTTTCTGTTTTGTGTGCGACAGCCACCAGCCGTCGCACCACCATCTCCGCCGCCGACGTCGACCAGTCACCCTCACTACGTCGCCACTGCCGACAGCACCAGCCGACGCCCTCCTTCATCGATCTCTCCCTCTCGCTCGTGGAACTCTTCCACTCCGCTGCTTCTTTGTTTCTTTCTTACAGCCACGTGCGACCGCCTAACCAACCACCGCACGGCTACTAGCGCTCGCCGCCAGTCGCGGCGCCTCCCCTACTCGCCGCCGCGCCACCCTGTCCACCGGCAGCCTCTTGTTTTCTTCCATATTTGGTTATTTCTTAAACCCTAAGCTAATTAAAGTAAATGTTTTAATTATATTATTAATTTAATTTATGTTTTGATTGAATTAAATTTATGATTTTGTGATTTATTTATGAATTTCAGATTTTAATATTGCATGATTGAATTATTAATTTTCAGATTTCATAATTTGATTGAAATAAGAGTTTAAATTATTTAAGGCATGAATTTCAAGGCTTTAATAGTTTTAAACCATGGTAGAATAATTAGGAATTACTAAAACTATTAATTTTATACTCTAAGCATGAGCATTTGGTTTTGGTAAAGCTTTAAACGAGTTTATATTGCTGGAAATTTAAAGTATGATGTTTTGAAGAGTTTTCAACGAATTTTAATAATTAATTCAATAATTATTGTGTTAGGAGATTAAATATCTAAGTTTTGATACTGGGGAAGGTTCTAAATATGTTTAGGATGTATTTAGAATGCTTGATTATGGCTGTGAATTATTAGAAGTTGATTGGGAACCTTTATTGGTTGTTTTAGGCGGAGAATTCTCTGTAGACGACTTTTGAAATCGTTAAAGTGGCCTATCAATTTGTTTACACAAGGTACGTATATACCTGTGTGCTTGGAGATGTGTGTTATTTGTTGAAACCATGTTGAAATGGTTGATGAACTTGGTTATGTTGAAATTACATGTTTAATATTGTTGGATGCACATGTTGAACATATATTTCGTTATGAGAATTATAACATGTTAGTATGGATGATTGATGCGAACATGTTGGTTGGGAACACTAGATTATTTTATTTATATATATTGATTCATATCGATTGATCGTTGTTCCCTTTTAGCTTTTAGCTTTTCACTACTATATGAGGGCCGAGGACCTTGTTTAGTAAGTTGAAACCTTATACCCATATAGAGGGGTTGATCAGTATTAAAGGAAAGGTTGAATTAATTGGAATGAGTTTTGATTGATACCTTTGTGATCACTTACTTAATTCCAAGATAAAAATAGTTGTGAATAAATGTTGATTGTATGCCTTATGTGATTGTTGAGTCACAACAGAGTTTAATATGTAAACCATGTAAAGTGAAACTGAGTAGCAATAGCTTTAGACTGTGCACGTCTGAAGTGACGGACAATCTGGAGTTGGGGTCATAGGTCGCCTATGGCTTTTTCTGGGCCAGATTGATCACCGGTTCTATTTTATTCAAAAGTCCCTCGATATCGCAGATCATTGGGGTTTACAGAGTCGCGCCCGTACCTCGTCTTCCTTAGTGAAGAAGTTTCCAGTAGACAACTCAATCCATTGACTATTTCAATTAAAATAATGTTAATGATACAAAGGTCTAGTTCAGTCAAATATAGTCTTCAAATCAATATGTTTTGGTTATCCATGCTTATGTTTTAATATAATCATGTTAGGATTATTATTGATTTAGTATGTAATACTCAGCTTTGTTGATTACGTGCTTTTGCTTGTGCATGTTGATCATGGCTATGCCTTATTAATCCTGTGATGACCCAATCTTTGGTGAGTGACAGGCTAAAGTCGTATTACCTAATAAAAAATAACCTAAGGTCCACTAGCAAGGGAAGTCAGGATCGAATCCACAGGGAAACAGTGTTCTTTTCTACTATTAATCAACTAAATTAGACTATTGGGAAACAAGAATTGGTTGGGTTGTATGCTAAGACTACGAACGATAATTACACAATTAAGAATTCGGGAATTAAAGGATCTAGGGCATAGGTTCACCAACAATTAACAATCCAAGTCGATAAACAATCACAATAATCAACAAAACAATCAATTAGACTAGCATGCTCTCTCGAATCGATACTAATCATAGACTTAGAATTAACGGGCTCTCGCTACGTATTAATCCTAATTCCACCTATTGACACAAGCCTAAACATCAAATTGCATCTCTCGAATCTTAACTTGATATTGCCAAACTACCACAATTAAACCTGCGCAAACCTAATTGTATAGTAATAATAACCAATCAATAGGAATTAATTTCAATGCCAACAATCACAATTATTCAATGTCCCTTCATGTTATTCATGGATCCCCAAACCCTAGAAATTAGACTACTCAAGCATATTAACAATAAGCAAAGCAATTGGCATGATTGAAAACATAATTAGAGCTTAAACAAAGAATTGAAATAAGGAATAATACCTAATTGAAGAACAATGGCAAATGAAAGCTTCAATTTTTGATTGAAAATAAACTAAGTGTTTAGAACAAATTAGAGAGAAAAATTAAGCTTAGAGAAATAAAACTAAGTGTTTTAATACTAGGATATGAGATAATGAAGTCCCCCACTAAATTAACAAAGGCTATATTTATAGTTTAGCCTAAAAACATAAGGAAAAACCGGAAAAAAATAAAGGACGCGCGCGCACAGCGCCTTGGGTTGTCGTCGCCCGGTCGGGCGGCTCTCCGCCCGACGGGCGAGAAGCTCGAAGTCCGTCCGACGGGCGCAGGGCTGCCCGACGGGCGTAGGGCGACTCTCTGGAAACCTTCTCCGCGCGCCCGGTCGGGCGGAGAGCGATTTCTGCTGCTGCTGCTTCTGATGGGCGCCCGGTGGGCACCGGGCGAAACTCCGCCCGTCGGGCGCCCTCTGACGAACTGTTCCTCTGCTTGCTCTGTAATCCCCCGTAAATTTATAAATTTTATTAATATATTTTAACGTATATTATTTATATTTAAATAGAATTTATGAATTTTAAGTAATAAATATATAATTAACGTATATTTATTTTATTTTAAGTACGTTCTAAATATTTAACGATTTTTGAACTTTATTATATTTATATATCAAATGTATATTTAATTTTATTTAAATATATTCTAAATATTTTAACGGTTTGTGCAATCAAAAATAATGTTTGAATTTTAAGTTGAAAAGAATTCGAATTACGAAAATCGATTGAATTTAGAAAACGATCTCATTCGGTTTTAAATTCAAATCCTAAAACTAATATCCTAAGTCTAGCCCAAATGGGTAAAGCCCAATAGTATAAACCAATAAACCCATACTCCCTTCCTCTCATTCAACTTCACGTGAAAACTAAAACAAAGCAAAAACCTCCTTCTCTGTTCTTCCTCCTTCACGTTCGTTTGCTCCTCCTTGCGCAGCCACCACCTCACCACCGTCGGACGCCGCCTCCGTCGCTGGTAACCTCCTTCTTCTTCGTCGTCCTTCTCCTTCCTCTCCTTCTCTGTTTCTTCTTCATCCCCGTTTTTCTCCCCTCCTCAAGCTTCTGTTTTTCCTTGCACAGCCGCCGCGGCCCAGCTGCGACCACCAAGCCAACCGCACCGCACCACCTGCACCTTCGCCGTGGCCCTGCCCATTCGGCTTGCTCGTCCCTCCTTCCTCCTCCACGCAAGCACAGCATTCTCTTGTTTCGGTTTGTTTGCGGCAGCCACCACCACCGCACGCACCACCAGGCCTGACAACCTCCGCAAGCCGCCGCCTTGCCGCCGCCGTGATCTGTCCGCCGACCAACCCTTCCCTCTTCTCTTTTTGGTTATTTCTTAAACCCTAAGTAACTAATTATTTTAATTTTGTTTATTAAATTAATTTATGTTTCTTGAATTAAATTTATGATTTTTATGATTAAGTTATGAAATTTCAGATTATATGTTGTTGAAACTAATTTAATTATTTTCAGATTTGTTAATTACGTTAAGTTAGGGTTTTAATGGAGTTTTAATAATTTAATTCATGTTTCTTGAATATAAATTATAAGCTTTTATGATTAAGTTAGATTTTCAGATTACATACTATGCTTAATTAATAATTTAATTTTCAGATTACATAATTGAATTGAAAAAAGAGTTTTTAATTATTAAAGTGTGAATTTTTAAGGTTTTTAATGATTAAATCATAATAGAATGACTATATATTATTAAAGCTATTATTTTTACGATTTTAAGAACGTTGATTATGTTTTGTGGACGTTTGAAATTATTCTATATTGCTGGAAATTTTAAAAGGGATGTTTTATTGGAGTTTAGAACGTTTTGGGATCATTAGCTTAATAGTTATTATGCTTGGAGATTATTTAATTAAGTTTCGATATTGGGGAATGTTCTAAATAGGTTTAGGATGTATTTAGAATATGTTAGTGTTGCTGTAAATTATTAGGAATTGATTTGGGTACGTTTCTTGATTGTTTTAGGCGGAGAATTCTCTCTAGGCGACTTTTGAAAGTGTTAAAGTGGCCTATCAGTTTGTTTACACAAGGTACGTACATACCTGTGTGCTTGGAATGAGTGTGATTTGTTGAAACCATATTGAAATGATTCATGAACTTCGTTATGTCGAAATGATTAAGGAACTTGGTTATGTTGAAATTGTTGATGAACTAGGTTATGTTGAAAGTGCATGTTTAATATTGTTGGATGGACATGTTAAGCATATATATTTCGTTATGAGAATTATAGCATGTTGGTATGGATGATTGATGCGAACATGTTGGTTGGGAACATTAGATTATTATTTATATATATTGATTCAGATTGATTGTTTATTGTTCCCTTTTAGCTTTTCACTACTTTATAAGGGCCGAGGACCTTGTTTAGTAAGTTGAAACCTTATACCCATATAGAGGGGTTGATCAGTATTAAAGGAAAGGTTGAATTAATTGGAATAAGTCTTGTGTGACATCTCTGTGATCACTTGCTTAATTCAAAGATAAAAGAAGTTGTGTTTACTTGTTGAATATAATATTTATGTTTGATGAGTCATAACCAAGTATTAAAAGTTAAGTCATGTAAAGTGAAAAAGAATAGCAATAGCTTTAGACTGTGCACGTCTAAAGTGACGGACAATCAGGAGTTGGGGTCATGGGTAGCCTATGGCTTTTTCTGGGGCCGGATTGATCACCGGTTCTATTTTTATTTAAAAGTCCCTCGATATCGCAGGTCATTGGGGTTTACGGAGTCGCGCCCGTACCTCGTCTTCCTTAGTGAAGAAGAAGAAGTTTCTAGTAGACAACTCAGTCCATTGACTATTTCAATTAAAATAATGTTAATGATACAAAGGTCTAGTTCAGTCAAATATAGTTTTCAAGTCAATATATCTTGATTATCCTTGCTTATGTTTTATTTAGTACCATGTTAGGATTGTTCGTTTAATAGAATCATGTTAGGATTATTATTGATTTAGTATGTAGTACTCAGCTTTGCTGATTACGTGCTTTTGCTTGTGCATGTTGATCATGGCTATGCCTTATTGATCCTGTGATGACCCAATCTTTGGTGAGCAGTCTCTAAGGATCAATAAGCATTGTCCATCTGCAGGTTTGAAGATGTTGCATCATTGGGATCGGGAATAGAGAGCTTGTATTTAGTTTTGATTTGCTAAGTTAACTTGGGTTTGTTAATTGGGACTTTAAACTTGTCGTACTATTTATATTTCCTTATTTTCGTTGGATGATTCTTGGGGACTAAATCTGTAATAGATTATTTATAAACCTAAAGTTAGTTTTATGTTTTCCGCTGCAAAATTCTGAATAAGCCGTTACGTTTTCACACGGGCGATAATGCCTTGATAATTCTCTACGTTTTATGTTAAAAGATTATTTTAGAAAAGAGAGAATTGTCGGGGTGTTACAAAGTGGTATCTAGAAGCTAAGGTTTTACTTTAATAAATTCTTAGGCGCCTAACTATCTAGTTATTTAAAATAAATTTCTTAAAAATCGAGATTCTACGTATTATAGTGTTCAAAAATTGGTACTTTTTTTTGGGGGGCCGATTTCATTTTACCTTGTTTGAAAGTATACGATATTCCTTATTTACGTTCGAAATCAAATTATTTTTCCAAGTTAAAGTGATACTTTGGACATTTTTATTTTTTTTATTATTTATTATTCAAACAAATAAATAAAAATAATATGAATACATTTTTTTAAAAAGGAGTTCAATTTTTTTTAATCATTTTGTTTCAAGATTTAGAATTCGTTAATTAGGAAATATAAATCTTTTTCGAATTAATAACTTTATTTTCTAATTTATTCGCTACGCATTTCCTTAATTTATTTTACTTTATTTATTTTATATTTTTATTTATGTTATTATTCTATGTTATAATTTTCTTATATTAGCGTCCTTTTACCTTGTTATTTAAATTATTTCAATGCTTTAGCTTATGAGAGATGGGTAGTATAAAAAGGGCATATAAGATAGAATTATATGTGCATTAGTGGCTAGTCAACGCTAGCATTAGAAATTGATTGTTATGTACGCGCGTGTGCTAATTGTTTAAGTGTTACATTTACAAGTGCATAAAGAATTGTTTGATTCCACCAAACTTATCGATTACTGAACCTTGTTTATGTTTTGGCTGGAAAATCGTTAGTGAGACCTTGAATTGTTTATTTCAGGAATAAAATGTTTCTTTCCAAGTATACCAATATAGGATCCTTCGAGAAACTTGATATAGAAACCCCAGATATTTATGTGAAGAAAATTGTGTTTGGATGTGAATATTATGCTAAGGTTCAAGGGCAACCTATCTTAATGAGAAAGGATATCATAGCAGCCACTATCATTAATTGCTTACCTAACAAATTTCCATACCTAGAACTCAAGGAAAAGTTTAAAGACATGCATTCTGATAATGGAACTCCAAACTTGGCTAAGTATGGAACTTGGGATGGTAGATGGAAATATGATTCAGAAATTCTGCCCACCATTATTGAAGCGGCAGAAAGTGGGTTTAGAGACGGTAAAATCGTAGGAAGTCATGTTGGGGATTCAGTTACAGAAGAACCTATGGGAATTAGTGTAAATAATGACCTAGGGGAAAATGATGTAGCTGTGGAGAATGAGAATGTAGGTGTTGAGGCAGAGAATCCTAACCCAGCGGCTCATGAGCCAACCATTGAGATCTCTAGTGATTCGAATGCAGAGCTCGAAAGTGAACAGGAGATGGCAAGTGAGCCTAATCAAAATGAAGACATGGGTGAAGATGCAAACCCTGAGGAAGACCCCGATGAAGACCCTGAAGAAGAGTTCGATGATCTTGAGATCTAAATTTCACTCCGCAAGTTTCAAGGGCAATGGATAGGCAAGAGGCCACAAATATTTTGAAGTCATAAATAGTTAATTAGCTCTTTTATGTTTTAAAGAATAAGTAGCAAAGCTACAACTGTTTAAAGTTTAAGTTTATTGAAGTTTGAAATATTCTTTATTATTTTCAAGGATGTAATAAACCTCTATGGAGTTAGCAATAAAAGTTAAAGTTTTCAAGGAATTGTTCTTTATTCTATTTTGAGGATTCCATAATACCCCAACCTCTAGGTAGTACGTCGTGGGTTAATCTTCCTATTGGTTGCATACTCAGTGTGAATTGTGGATCAATTCAATTGCCACAAAAATATTAAATGATTTGAGTACATAAAGGAAGTGAGGGTCAATCTAGATCCTCATGACCAATATGATTCAAAATGATATGCCTTATGTGTAGTGTGTAAATGTCTTTCGTGAATTATTGAGGATGATTATTTTCCAATGATTATCGCATTCTTGTAGACGATCGTTGCACCTTCGTAAACGATTGTCGTGCCTTCGTAAATGATGTGTATTAACGTGAACATTGTTGGTTGAGGCGATCTTTATGGTCAAGTATTAAATTGTATGGGATAATGTATAAGTGGTGTTTCAAACCTAAAATAGAGTATACTAATTGCAGGTCGCGTTCTAGAATGGCCAACAACAATGATCTAGCTGCTGCGATTCGCCTCTTGGCGGAAAAGCTAACCCAGGAGAGAACTGAACGCCCTGATTCTACAGGGGAAATGTTTGAAAGACTTTCTAAGGTTAAGCCACCGTATTTCAAGGGGCAAGCAGATCCAACCTTCCTGGAAAACTGGATTAGGGAATTTGAGAAACTATTTGAGGCTGTGAGTTGCCCTGGGAGTATGAGAGTAAGTCAAGCCGTTCTTTACCTGAAAGATGAGGCCGACCTTTGGTGGAAGGAAAATGGAACTAGACTAAGTGCTGTCGAGGGATTCAATTGGGATTCATTCATAGTTGCCTTGAGGGGGAAGTTTTATCCTCCTTTTATGAGAAAGCAGAAAGCGCAGGAGTTTATCAACCTTAGGATGGGGAATATGACTATTGCTGAATACTATAGCAAGTTTATAACTTTATCGAGGTTTGCACCTGAGGTGGTAGCTACTGAGGAGCTAAAGGCTCAAAGGTTTGAGCAAGGGCTGACTGATGAAATTCAACTGGGATTAGGTGGTGAAACTTTTACATCCTTAGACATAGTGCACGGGAGAGCTGCTCATATTTATGGGCTACAGTCTAGAAGGGACAAGAAAACTTTGGTAATTGGGGAAAAGAGAAAAGATTTTAATGCTGGGGGTAACCAAGAAAACTTTAAAAGGAATAGAAACGGAAATGGGAATGGAAATGGAAATTTCCAAGGAGGAAACAATCAGGGGCACCACAACAACTCGAACTCATCTGAGAGAGTGCATCATTGCAAGATGTGCAGTAACAATCACCCTGGTAAGAACTGCAAAGGAGAATTAGTGACCTGCAACTATTGTCAAAAAAGGGGACATAGGGAGTATGAGTGCTTCACTAAACACAGAAAGGAACAAAATAGTAATGGAGGTGGAAACCAAGTGAGGTTTAACCAGTCTGGAGGTCAAAATTCAAAGCCTGGAGGGGCACAAAACAATCAAGAGAACTATAATAAGCCTGCAAATGATAACAACAACCCGAATAAGGCTCCAGGAAAGTTGTACATGATGAATCAGAATGAAGATGAACGATCTGCCGATATAGATTCTGGTACTTTTTCTATTTACTCCGCGCAAGTTAACCATTATTTAGTTCGTGGGTGACTTGTTCTTTTGTTTCGTCATCTGTTGTGAAAAGTCTAAAGTTAGTAGTTTTAATGAAATAGGAATTTTGAGAATAGAATTCGTCGAAAGAGAATTTTGGTTAGCTATTCCCTGAGGTGAGTTACGAGGGCGTAACTCGTTTTCTTTAAGGGGGGTAGAATGCGATAGAAATTCGCGCTTTTCACCTATTTTATGGCATTTTTATGCATTTGTATGCTTATTTTAGCAAATTTTACAAGTTTAGGCAAGACAAATAGACTCTCCGCATAAGAAAAGGTGTTCATGAGTAACACAAACAGCTTTGAGTTGGCAAAAGAGTGCACATAGGTGGCACAAGTACTTCTCTAGTAAGAATAAGTTAAAAGCTTTTGGGGAAAATGTGGGAAATTTCGTGTCAAGTTTCGGGACGAAACTTCTTTTAAGAGGGGTAGATTGTAATCCCCCGTAAATTTATAAATTTTATTAATATATTTTAACGTATATTATTTATATTTAAATAGAATTTATGAATTTTAAGTAATAAATATATAATTAACGTATATTTATTTTATTTTAAGTACGTTCTAAATATTTAACGATTTTTGAACTTTATTATATTTATATATCAAATGTATATTTAATTTTATTTAAATATATTCTAAATATTTTAACGGTTTGTGCAATCAAAAATAATGTTTGAATTTTAAGTTGAAAAGAATTCGAATTACGAAAATCGATTGAATTTAGAAAACGATCTCATTCGGTTTTAAATTCAAATCCTAAAACTAATATCCTAAGTCTAGCCCAAATGGGTAAAGCCCAATAGTATAAACCAATAAACCCATACTCCCTTCCTCTCATTCAACTTCACGTGAAAACTAAAACAAAGCAAAAACCTCCTTCTCTGTTCTTCCTCCTTCACGTTCGTTTGCTCCTCCTTGCGCAGCCACCACCTCACCACCGTCGGACGCCGCCTCCGTCGCTGGTAACCTCCTTCTTCTTCGTCGTCCTTCTCCTTCCTCTCCTTCTCTGTTTCTTCTTCATCCCCGTTTTTCTCCCCTCCTCAAGCTTCTGTTTTTCCTTGCACAGCCGCCGCGGCCCAGCTGCGACCACCAAGCCAACCGCACCGCACCACCTGCACCTTCGCCGTGGCCCTGCCCATTCGGCTTGCTCGTCCCTCCTTCCTCCTCCACGCAAGCACAGCATTCTCTTGTTTCGGTTTGTTTGCGGCAGCCACCACCACCGCACGCACCACCAGGCCTGACAACCTCCGCAAGCCGCCGCCTTGCCGCCGCCGTGATCTGTCCGCCGACCAACCCTTCCCTCTTCTCTTTTTGGTTATTTCTTAAACCCTAAGTAACTAATTATTTTAATTTTGTTTATTAAATTAATTTATGTTTCTTGAATTAAATTTATGATTTTTATGATTAAGTTATGAAATTTCAGATTATATGTTGTTGAAACTAATTTAATTATTTTCAGATTTGTTAATTACGTTAAGTTAGGGTTTTAATGGAGTTTTAATAATTTAATTCATGTTTCTTGAATATAAATTATAAGCTTTTATGATTAAGTTAGATTTTCAGATTACATACTATGCTTAATTAATAATTTAATTTTCAGATTACATAATTGAATTGAAAAAAGAGTTTTTAATTATTAAAGTGTGAATTTTTAAGGTTTTTAATGATTAAATCATAATAGAATGACTATATATTATTAAAGCTATTATTTTTACGATTTTAAGAACGTTGATTATGTTTTGTGGACGTTTGAAATTATTCTATATTGCTGGAAATTTTAAAAGGGATGTTTTATTGGAGTTTAGAACGTTTTGGGATCATTAGTTTAATAGTTATTATGCTTGGAGATTATTTAATTAAGTTTCGATATTGGGGAATGTTCTAAATAGGTTTAGGATGTATTTAGAATACGTTAGTGTTGCTGTAAATTATTAGGAATTGATTTGGGTACGTTTCTTGATTGTTTTAGGCGGAGAATTCTCTCTAGGCGACTTTTGAAAGTGTTAAAGTGGCCTATCAGTTTGTTTACACAAGGTACGTACATACCTGTGTGCTTGGAATGAGTGTGATTTGTTGAAACCATATTGAAATGATTCATGAACTTCGTTATGTCGAAATGATTAAGGAACTTGGTTATGTTGAAATTGTTGATGAACTAGGTTATGTTGAAAGTGCATGTTTAATATTGTTGGATGGACATGTTAAGCATATATATTTCGTTATGAGAATTATAGCATGTTGGTATGGATGATTGATGCGAACATGTTGGTTGGGAACATTAGATTATTATTTATATATATTGATTCAGATTGATTGTTTATTGTTCCCTTTTAGCTTTTCACTACTTTATAAGGGCCGAGGACCTTGTTTAGTAAGTTGAAACCTTATACCCATATAGAGGGGTTGATCAGTATTAAAGGAAAGGTTGAATTAATTGGAATAAGTCTTGTGTGACATCTCTGTGATCACTTGCTTAATTCAAAGATAAAAGAAGTTGTGTTTACTTGTTGAATATAATATTTATGTTTGATGAGTCATAACCAAGTATTAAAAGTTAAGTCATGTAAAGTGAAAAAGAATAGCAATAGCTTTAGACTGTGCACGTCTAAAGTGACGGACAATCAGGAGTTGGGGTCATGGGTAGCCTATGGCTTTTTCTGGGGCCGGATTGATCACCGGTTCTATTTTTATTTAAAAGTCCCTCGATATCGCAGGTCATTGGGGTTTACGGAGTCGCGCCCGTACCTCGTCTTCCTTAGTGAAGAAGAAGAAGTTTCTAGTAGACAACTCAGTCCATTGACTATTTCAATTAAAATAATGTTAATGATACAAAGGTCTAGTTCAGTCAAATATAGTTTTCAAGTCAATATATCTTGATTATCCTTGCTTATGTTTTATTTAGTACCATGTTAGGATTGTTCGTTTAATAGAATCATGTTAGGATTATTATTGATTTAGTATGTAGTACTCAGCTTTGCTGATTACGTGCTTTTGCTTGTGCATGTTGATCATGGCTATGCCTTATTGATCCTGTGATGACCCAATCTTTGGTGAGCAGTCTCTAAGGATCAATAAGCATTGTCCATCTGCAGGTTTGAAGATGTTGCATCATTGGGATCGGGAATAGAGAGCTTGTATTTAGTTTTGATTTGCTAAGTTAACTTGGGTTTGTTAATTGGGACTTTAAACTTGTCGTACTATTTATATTTCCTTATTTTCGTTGGATGATTCTTGGGGACTAAATCTGTAATAGATTATTTATAAACCTAAAGTTAGTTTTATGTTTTCCGCTGCAAAATTCTGAATAAGCCGTTACGTTTTCACACGGGCGATAATGCCTTGATAATTCTCTACGTTTTATGTTAAAAGATTATTTTAGAAAAGAGAGAATTGTCGGGGTGTTACATGCTCGCCCGATGGGCGAGGGGCAATCCACCGGGCGGAGGGCTAAGTGATCCGCCCTTCGTCCACAACACCTAGTCTAACTTCCGGGGCTCGATCATGAACATCTAGGGCTCCCGTAAGTCGAAAAAAGTCGTCCCGAACTCCCTCGGGATCCTGTAGTGGCCTAAATCATCAAGAAACGGGCCTAAAAAGACCAATTTCTCACTAAGTATTCCTGAAACTCACGGCACACTAAAATACACAGATTAGTACTAAAATGGCTCCTAGGAGCTCATTTGACGCATAAAAGTACTAAGGGACGGGGGTGAAAATATTATATAAAACGCACATATCAAACTCCCCCAAGCTAGATCTTTGCTTGTCCCTAAGCAAAGAAATCATCGATGAACACAAAACCAACTTCACCCCCAACATATTTCAAAATGAACACATAATCCAAGGTAAAATCTAACAAGTATGCATCAATGTCAACCAATCAGGTCCATTCAATTGCTAATACTCCTTAACAATCGTCACGCAAAACGAACCACAAATGCACAATGGAATTCAATACTAGTGCTCACACACTCGTCACTCATTTATGTGGCGGATAAAAGATGTACCCGTTCGCTCTCCTCCCAACATATAAGTGAACAATGCCCTCCCAAACTTACACACTCGTGTGTCTAGAAAAACATACACTCAACCTAGTAGTCGACTCGAAATGTGTCACGTCATAACTTGCATTGATAAACAACTACTTTTACATTAATACAACTCTATGCACAAAGGTCGAAAGGTCTTTCAAGCTTGTAATGATAGGCTTAGGTAAAGGTGCGGTAAATTTGGGTAAAACGTGAGCTTAAAGCCTTAGCTTTGGGGAGCATAAATCCTAGCAAAACCATGGTCAACCACAAATGATGACCACAACCACAACTTCCCACTCAACACATGATGAAACAACAAACAAACCACACTATACTTTCTTGCCTTGATTTCACAATTGTAACCAATCACTCATGAAGATAAGAAATTGTAATACCGGAGTGACAAAAGCTTGATTCAACTTGAGAATAACGATTTTTTTTTTTTCTTTCCCCTTTTTTTTTCTTGCTCAATCTCTTTTTTTTTTCTTTTGGAACCTTCACACAATTTTTTATTCTCCTCATCTCATTCATTTTTCATTTCATTTTTTTCAACAACAATCATGATAAGAAGAACTTCCCTTTTTTATACTCAATATGCCCAAAGTGTACAAAATGTATCACACTACAACTCCCTCACCTCACTACTATTAGCTCCCCCAAGCTAGGCTTGGGACTAGTAACCAATGGGGATTTTACGGGCTTGTAATGTGGTTAGTCACCGAATAAATGGCACAAGCACAACATGGGTAGAAAAAGAGGGAACAAACGTATCTAATCTCATCTGAAGGCTACCTAAATAGAAAAATGCCTTCGTCCTTCACGATGTGCATGTATATGAGTCATAAAACATTACTAATAGTTGCAAACCAATACTCAAAATCGACGACACACCAGGAAGCTAACACACATCCTAACCAAGTCAACTAGTCAAGCACCAAGTCCACAAGCAGTTAGTCGGAGTTGACTCATGTTTAGGCATCAAAGCAATCGAATATTAAATCATGGCTAACACATCTACATTGCCCATCATTAAATACCAAGAATCAAAACGATTTCCGCTCAAGGGGCACAGGGAAGCATGATATTGTATTCATCGGAACGTATTTTTGTATTTTTTTTTTTTTCAAAGCGATAAACTAATCTAGAAAGCATTAAACACACCAAAGAAACACACAAAAATAAAGAAATACGAAAAGAAAAGAAAAACATACCTAGTATATACAGGTAATGTGAACCCCCCCAAACCAAATCAGACAATGTCCTCATTGGCTCAAGGGTACCGAACCATCATCATCATCAACAGCATCACTGGTAATCTTGGCCATCATCACCATCACCACCATCATCACCATGGCCACTGTGGCCACCTTGGCCACCATAGCTGCTGCTGCCTGCTCCAAACCCCCCGTAGTGGGTGGGCGTGAAGGTGCCCATGGAACCGAGCGCTCCGTACCCCTCTGTGGGGTAAGTAAACCAGGAAGGGTGCTGATGATCTGGGGCAATGTAGCCCTGCCTGGCGTACTGATCATAGAAGGGGAACATAGTCCTCTGGTGATCCGCGGCAAACTCGTGGAAACCGAGCTCAAGTCTTCCTAGACTCTCATGAATGGCCCCTAACTCCTCCGAAGACCCATGCTCCTCCTGTGGAGCCGGGCTACCTCTCTGTCCCGACCCCCTCTCTCTACGCCCTCCCCTCCCGTGGTGGGTGCGAGGCGCGGCCTCGGGATGTGGCTGGGGCTGGGCTAAGGGTGCTGCCTGCTCACCTACATATATGTAATGGGGCTGACCCCTAGTAAAACTGGTGAGCCCGGTGGTGTCCGGGAGAGTAAAGAGAGCGTTCCTTTGGAACATCCATGACATCTGACCGGGGAGAAGTCCCCCGTACTCAGAGTGCACCCTGTAAAGGCTCCTAAAATACTCAATATCCAATAGGTTGTTTCCCCGGACCGCAGCATGGTCCCTCTCAACAAAGTTTGCCACTGCTACGGCAATGTGGGTGATCAGACCACCCAAAGCAATATCGGTCGAGTAGCGGTGGGTGGCGGTAGTAAGCAGTTGCATGGCCAAGTGATGGGCCAAATTCATCCTGTAACTGTCATCACCATCTAACAAATACCCCCCGAGCACCTCCAACTCCGTGCTCCTTACATTCTCCTTTTGGTCCCTCCCAAAGATTGTGAAAGCCATAAATTTGAACCAAACAAAGGGGACGGGGTGTTGCACGCTAGAGGCGTGCAAATGTTGCATGCTACCGGGATTAAAATCCCCAGTCAATTTCCCCCATACCTCACTATTGTTATGCCCCTCCCCGGGGAACCTGTTATACTCCACATTCAAACCAAAAATAGCACCAAAATCCTTGATAGACAAATCATAGTCATTATTGAACAATCTAAAAGAAACTCTAGTGACATCTTTGTAACCATTCTTTCGGACATTAAACGAGCTAAGGAATTCAAGAGTAAGATCCCTAAATGTCAACCTAGTCATGGAAAACATATGTTTCATGCCCACCCCATGAAATAATCTCCTAACATCCCTCTCAATACCCATATCATTTAAAGTTTTCTGACAAATAAATCGAGTAGGGACTACCTTCCGTAGCTTGAGGTGTGCAATGCGGGTTTGTTGCTCCTCACTAGAGAGAATCATGTTCGGGAAAGCCGAATCCGGTGCAAATTGAGGTGGTGGTGGTGAACGGCTTGTGGAAGCCTCCTCTTGTCTCCTTGTTGCTCCCGTGCAAGTTCTTTTCGGCCTTGAACCCATTGTTGAAGATGATTTTGAGTTCTCAAATTTTTTTTGGTGAAATTGGGTTTTTTGTAGAGAGTGAGGAAGAAGGAAAATTGGTTGGTGGAGGTTGAAAAGGATGTGATGAGGATGATTTTGGTGTGTAGCTTGATGAGTTTGAGTGAGAGATGAGGGAGATATGGAGAGTTGAAGTTCTTAGGGTTTGGGGTTTAATGGAGTTTGTGAGAGAATGAAGAAGATGATTGAGATGTGAAGTGAAGAAGAATAGAGGAGACTCGTGCGTTTTAATCCGCAATCTCTCCCTACGCCCGACGGGCCAACGCCCGCCCGACGGGCGAACAGCTCGTAAGCCGCCCGATTCAACCCATTAATCCACAGTTTAGCTTTCCCACTCAAAGAGAACGGGAAAAGTATCTCCATAGTCTGCTCCGGAGTCAATCCCTTTTGCTTGATGGTGGAGCAATATTGGATAAAGGACTGAATGTGAAGATTCGGATCTTCACCTGGTTCCCCACCGTACTGGCGTCTCTCGATCATGTTAATCAATGCAGGCTCAATCTTGAAGGTCTCAGCTGCAATAGAAGGCATGATCGCCTTTGGTAGCACGGAAAGACTAGGCTTAGAATAGTCCGTAAGCCGTGGGGTAGGTGGAGGTATCAGATTTTCGTCACCCATCTCTATCTCTGAAACTGAATCTGTATCTGAAGGAAAAAGATCGCCAATATTATGATCAGAATCAGAGTAATTCCCACACTGTGCAATGAAAGTTCTTCGTCTACGAAAGGTTCTTTCGGGCTCAGGATCGAATGGAGTAAGATTACTAGTACCTACGGTCCTGGGCATAGACAAAGACTACAAAACAATGTGAGATCCGGTCTCAAGGAACGTGAGTTCCTTGAGTAGTAACAAACAATAATCTAGGATAAGCAATCAACAACAGAAAATCTAGGCTAAAGTCGTATTACCTAATCAAAAATAACCTAAGGTCCACTAGCTAGGTAGCAAGGGAAGTCAGGATCGAATCCACAGGGAAACAATGTTCTTTTCTACTATAAATAAACTAAATTAGACTATTGGGAAACAAGAATTGGTTGGGTTGTATGCTAAGACTACGAACGATAATTACACAATTAAGAATTCAGGAATTAAAGGATCTAGGGCATAGGTTCACCAACAATTAACAATCCAAGACGATAAACAATCACAATAATCAACAAAACAATCAATTAGACTAGCATGCTCTCTCGAATCGATACTAATCATAGACTTAGAATTAACGGGCTCTCGCTACGTATTAATCCTAATTCCACCTATTGACACAAGCCTAAACATCAAATTGCATCTCTCGAATCTTAACTTGATATTGCCAAACTACCACAATTAAACCTGCGCAAACCTAATTGTATAGTAATAATAACCGATCAATAGGAATTAATTTCAATGCCAACAATCACAATTATTCAATGTCCCTTCATGTTATTCATGGATCCCCAAACCCTAGAAATTAGACTACTCAAGCATATTAACAATAAGCAAAGCAATTGGCATGATTGAAAACATAATTAGAGCTTAAACAAAGAATTGAAATAAGGAATAATACCTAATTGAAGAACAATGGCAAATGAAAGCTTCAATTTTTGATTGAAAATAAACTAAGTGTTTAGAACAAATTAGAGAGAAAAATTAAGCTTAGAGAAATAAAACTAAGTGTTTTAATACTAGGATATGAGATAATGAAGTCCCCCACTAAATTAACAAAGGCTATATTTATAGTTTAGCCTAAAAACATAAGGAAAAACCGGAAAAAAATAAAGAAGGACGCGCGCGCACAGCGCCTTGGGTTGTCGTCGCCCGGTCGGGCGGCTCTCCGCTCGACGGGCGAGAAGCTCGAAGTCCGCCCGACGGGCGCAGGGCTGCCCGACGGGCGTAGGGCGACTCTCTGGAAACCTTCTACGCGCGCCCGGTCGGGCGGCTCTCGCCCGTCGGGCGGAGAGCGATTTCTGCTGCTGCTGCTTCTGATGGGCGCCCGGTGGGCACCGGGCGAAACTCCGCCCGTCGGGCGCCCTCTGACGAACTGTTCCTCTGCTTGCTCGCCCGATGGGCGAGGGGCAATCCACCGGGCGGAGGGCTAAGTGATCCGCCCTTCGTCCACAACACCTAGTCTAACTTCCGAGGCTCGATCATGAACATCTAGGGCTCCTGTAAGTCGACAAAAGTCGTCCCGAACTCCCTCGGGATCCTGTAGTGGCCTAAATCATCAAGAAACGGGCCTAAAAAGACCAATTTCTCACTAAGTACTCCTGAAACTCACGGCACACTAAAATACACAGATTAGTACTAAAATGGCTCCTAGGAGCTCATTTGACGCATAAAAGTACTAAGGGACGGGGGTGAAAATATTATATAAAACGCACATATCAGTGAGCAGTCTCTAGGGATCCATAAGCATTGTCCATTGCAGGTTTGAAGATGATGCATCACTGGGGTTCGGGATCTGGAGAGATTTGTGTAGTCGTTATTTGATTTCATTTGTATTTGGTTTTGTTGAACTTGTTTTAATGGACTTGAATTTGATTTGAACTAATTATGTCGACTTCGGTTTGTTGGTTTTGGGTAGTTGACTTATTTAAATTATTAAACTTATTCATTATATTTTCCGCTGCAAAATTCTGAATAAGCCGAAACGTTTTCACACGGGCGATAATACCTTAATAATTCTCTATAGTTATATTTATAAAAAGGGTTGTCTTAGAAAAAGGAGAATTGTCGCGGTGTTACAAAAACGGCTAAGGCTATTTACCAGAATTACGCAGCGGAATTTAACTAACTTTCAAAACATATTAAATAGTTAATGGTCATTAAAACAACTTGGAACCATTATGGCCCAAAACCAAAGTATTAAATATTTCAAAACCCATTAACTATAAATAGTAGCAATAGTAGTAGTCATTACTATAAATAGAGTTTATAAAATACGGAAGAAATAAACTCTCAACACGAATCCCATGATAACTTCTCCCGCAAGTTATCTCTACAAACCTGCTGTATTAAAAATCTACTCCCCAACAACGCAAATGCAATGGTGGATCATCATAGGGTCATTAAGGCGAAGGCCATGACCAGAAGACATGAAGCACGAAGTCAGCAAAAGCTGAGTACGAACAAGCTAGAATAACATTCTATCCTAACATGCTTCACTCGACGAATAAATAATCCACATGCAAAAGCCATATAATGAACAAGTAAACATGGAGACAAGACTCGACACTTGACACGACTCTTGACTCACAGTTTAATAAGAAGTAGCTTCGAACGGGTAAAATAAAGTATCCTCAAAAGGAAAAAAATGGGTGATGGGAGCCAACCATACACCAAATAATAATAAGTCGGACTCCTACCGACAGTCGGGCTACCGACGGAATTCCAATGCACAACGACATAAAAAGAAGAATGAAACAACGTCTTGTATCATTCAAGGAGTACAAGTTTTCCGACAATACTCCCCCCATTGTTCATACTCAAGGTATATACGTTCCAAGAGTTTTGAAGCTCATTCGGGTTACACTTTACGTTAATTAGTATGTTATGTTCAAGGTGACTCAAGACTCTACACAAGACATAACATGCAATCAATTAAACAATTAAACAATTCAAAAATAACACTTCATTTTTAATCCTTTAGGACTTGTGATCAAACATAGACTCAAGTGAAATTACTCCCATTGTTCCTTCTCAAAAACACTGTTTGAGATAACCCGACATTGCCTATTAACAAGCGGGGTGTGCCCTTAGCACGAATTATCCTTAGTTCAATTCACATAGACTCTCTAAACATATTCTACCCCTGTGGTAGAATAAACAATGCACTCCGGCAATATTCAATAGGATCAACATATGCTAGACATCCCGTACTATAGCATAATTATAATAACTTGCATGCGCAATACTCATACATGCATACCAACTTGAACAACATGCTTGACATAATTCAACGATTATAAAAGTCCATAACATGATAGTTCAACAGAATCTATAAAGCACAAATCAATTCATAACATGCTCGTTCACATAGATTCAATAATAATTCTCACATGCTTGTATACACATCAAACATGAATTCCCAACACATACGTTCACATGATTCGCATTCAATACACTTCACAAAGTCCTCAAGGGATGGGTGGTCACCCTAGTCTTGTACGTACCTAGAATACCTAAGTACGGGTGCCACTGTGCGAATCACGACTCAAAGCTAGAAATCAACTCCTATAAACACAATGGAGAAACTTAATTATTATTCATGTTTACTAAATTTCCAGCAACTATTTAATATTCTAAAACATTTGTTTTAATTAGAAATTAATCGTTATTTATTAAATTGATAGTCTCAAATAGTCAACTCAAGTCCTAGTATAAAAACATTGACTTTTTGACCTTAAAATCATTAAAATCAACAATTTAAAACGTAATAACAGATCTGAAAATTTAAGTTGATTCCCATAATTTAAATCGTCATTAAATTATGTGAATCAATCGCCTAAACAATTGGAATTAAAGTCCTATCAATAGGTCATCAATAAAACCATGTTTTGACCTTAAAAATTGACACTTTAATTAATCACTAAATCTGAAAATAATAGTTCTCATAATTAAAATCATTCCCATCAATTCAAATACGAAAACATTAAAACACGGTGTTCATAACCGTTCCCAACAATTTAAATAATCCAAAACAATAATGATAATTTAATAATTTAAAAACGGAATTTGGAAAAGGTTAAAAGTATACGGAGTATGAACGATCAACAACAACAACACACACAACATAATTGTGTTGCGTGTGGGCAGCGGAAGGCAGCAGCAGCGACGAGCAACAACAAGCAATAGCAACAACATCACGCAAGAATTGCGGTGTTGTGCACAAGAGGGAGCGAGAGGCGAGAGTAAAGAGAGAAGTGCGTGCTGTGCGAGAGGCACGGGCAAGGAAACAAGGGAGTGTTAGGAATGGTGCTCGAAGGCACGGGGTGCAGCAACGAGCAGCAGCGCTCGTGCTGAGTGCTCGATGAGGGGCGACGGCAAGGAGAGAAAAATTACTGCAGCAGGATTTTAGAACGCTCATAACTTCTAATCTATAACTTGGAATCGATCGATTCTTGAGGCAAAGTTCAAGAACTTTTCGAGATCAACAACTTTGAAGCAGAAACCTTTTTCTGAAAACGAACGGAAGTAGGAGAAAAACGGCCGAAAAGAAATTCGACGAAAGAAAGAGGATTTTAGGGTTAGGGTTTTACTTTTAGGTTTAATGAATAAAGTGAGGGATTTTAAGGGTGAGCACCTATATTTATAGGATTAGGAAACTCCAAGATGCGCTAGGCTTTAGGATTCCATTTCGGGCTTCATTAAACATAAGATGGGCTTGCTTAATTTGTTTGGACTTGAACTTGGAATTGAATTGGGCTAGATTAATTAAAAATCGTTTTACTTTTGAAACCCAATTAAATTCCCAACATGAAATAATAAATCCTTTTTTGTAATTAATTAAAATAACAAATATTCAAATTAATTAAAAATACATTTAAATAATATTTAAATGCGATTTAAATTCTAAAAATCATAAAAATACTTTATAAATATAATAAAATATATTTATGAATACAGAAAACTGCGAGGTATTACCTTACATACTAGAGATCATGACAATTGGCACCAAGTCTGGGCACACTGTCACATATGGGTTGGATTAATCACTGTCAATATAAGGAGAAAAGATTATTCACTTTCCTATCATGCACAAAAGCCCAAAAGCCCATTTATGTCACACATTAGGCTGACTGCCAAAAATATAGGGACACTGTAGGGGAATACAGTTTAACATACATAACATGTGCGGAACATCCCCAAATCCAGGAAACATGTATAAAGCACAGTTTAAGCAAACTTACATTCGAAGCGTGTTTTCCCGAGTATTGTATCAACGAACACGAACAAAGAACTCCACTTGTTGTTCCTCTACTTGATTCGACACGTTCAGATCCGTCTTGATTATTGTAGCTTAGACAACGCACAAGATATTTGCTTTTTGGGATGAACAGTTTTCACAGAGAGAAAACTGAACAACGTAATATTGGAATTAGGTTTAGGGTTTCTGGAAAACTAAATGTGTGATGGGTTGTGTGAAAAATATAATAACCTAATATTATATTAGTGTAATCGGCCAAGACAAGGCCTTGACCGACCACACTTGCACACACGGCCTAACAGACCCGCGCCCAGCCACACGCTGCAGGCCGAAGCCCACAGCGCGCGCAGCCGAGCAGCTGGGCCGTGGGCCTTGCGTGCTCGCTGCTGCGATGCTGTCGCTGTTGCGCGCTTGTGCCACGCCACGGGCTGGCTTGCTTTCCTTGCTCGCGAGCTCGCTGGCTCGTTGGGCCTTGCGAGCTTGGCTTGACGGGCCGACATCTCCGATGCGCTTCGTATTCGCGACTAATGCCTTACGGCTATTATTTATCGTATCGTATACGACGAATCACCGTCGTACGATATGATTATTCGTTTCGCCCAGCTTACGAATATTTGCGATACGATATACGATTACGACGCAAGGTCGTATCGTGTAATACGTTTTCCAAAACTAATTCCCGAAAAGCTATTAAATGAATTTCCCATTCATTTAATCCGGTGATCTGTTACAGGTCATTGGTGTGACCTTGTAGGTTCAGTCAAGAGTAAGTTGTGAGCTTAATATCCATTAGAACTCACTGATCAGAAGCATTGCTCCAGCTAGCTGTTCCGATCACTTGATCTCACTGAATTAATTGTTCGCAATTAATTTGAACCTTGATATTAGACTTAATGCACCTTGGGTGAAGGACATATTGTAATACCCCGTATTTTCGGGTATTTTATAATAAAATATTTTGGTAATTTAAGTATTAAAATAAAGTTTTAATGAGTTTTAACTAAAAGAAACTAAAACAATATTTTCAGATTTATTTTATAAAAATTAAGTCTCCTAGTTAAACCCTAATATTTTATACACGTACTATATATACTCCCTAAAAGCCACCGTTGCCGTGTCTAATATATTAGAAACTCTGCAAGACAAACCCCATTATCCTTCGTAACTGCGCGTCCGTCATCTCTTGTATCTTCTTTGGCGGTAGGTATGAACTCCACCTTAATTTCTTTCTGCTCTTTAGCCAACCAACTCACGTGTCCATCACCACAATTTGTCTTGCACTTTTGTTAAGGCTGCTTAGTGGAAAACATGATAATAATGGCTTTAATAGTAATTGTTTTATAGGTTGTTGATTGATCGATTTTCCGTGATACATAGGAATTGATTTTACTCTCTTATTTGTAAAACTAAATATCTTGGTTTGTTTTTAATATAAAACTCAGACTATTTTAATTCAACTAATACGCTATTTTATCAAATAAAGGGGTTTTGGAGTAGTATTAGAATGATTTGCTTACACATCAACTATCCGATCGATATTCTAATGTAGGCTCGTTAATTTTGTGTAATTGTAGACGAAGACTACTTAGGAACCACGCAAGGAGACTACTAGTTTGAGTACGTGCGCATTCAAGGTAATTTTCAATGTTCATCATCTATAGGTCCCGTTATTAAAAATATTTTGGATATGTCTATGTGTTATTGTGCGATAGAGAGTTTAAGCGTTGTGTATATGAGCTATACGATATAAATTTATAGACATGTCTAACAATAGTATTATCATGAGAATATTATTTGAACAACCGTACTTATTTTGTTAAAAGGATTATTTGATTTAATTTCATCTTTCAAACCGAAGTACTATTGTTGAGAAACCTTAGTATAAATGTAGTTTTTGGATATTTATGGGTATACAAATTGTTGGAGTATAATGATGTTAATTAAACTCCTTGACATGATTTGCGTTAGGTGGGACTAATCTGATCCCCAAGTAATAAGGTTGAACTGATTGTGTGTTGGTTTCATATGGCTAGTTAATTGTATTGTTGTGTCGATCCTTGAATTGGTTTTTGTGTGAATGAGTATTATTAAAATACTAAAGACGTAAAGTGTAATCTTAGGGGGAAAAGCCCGTAAGGGTTAAGAACAAGTTGCCCTTCTAGATGTTGTTCTATCGGTGCACTTTAGTGGAGACCCGGTAGGCTTCTAGTAGGTTTCTATTATTCTGTATTAAACTTTCTGCTTAGTCTTCCTCCTAATTCTATTGGTGCGCGGTCGCGGAGACCCATAGTCAATTAGTGATGGGTGTGCACACTAGGGACATTCTGTACTCATCTTACTTTGGCCATTTTCAAGGGTTACGCGCGACCCTTAGCGTTCTCTTTCCCTCACTTAATTAATATTGATCTTATGTGATAAGTTTAATAATGGAATTATTAAATTGGTACGTGTTGTTTAAATTACTTATTTTATATACTCAAACGTTTTCAAAACTAAAATTATTTATTTTACGGGATGGAGTTGGAATTACTCAGTTTATCTGATTTTTGGGAGTTCGTCTCTCTTGTCTCTTTTCTATTTATTTTTGCAGGTTGGTAAATGTACTTGGCTACGAGTGAGGAGACGCTTAGAATAATCACCTAGTCAAGGGACAATTTCTATTTCAGTTTAAGTTGGATATTGTTATTTATTTTATGGGGATTAATTGGTTGTAATATTTTATTGGCTACTTTTAGACCACTTAGTTAATTTTTTACTTTAATGGTTTTAAATTGTTTTGTTGCTTTGCATTTATTTTCTATGAATAATAAATGTAGCAGTGACACTCCCAAGGTTTGGACGATGGTTTTTATAAAATAAAAACAGGGTTTTTGATTATATAAAAGGTCCAAATTTTGGGGGTGTTACACATATTTCCTTCAGTCTCCCACTTGTCATTCAGACAAGTGTGCATTCACATTCCCTTGTTGCTTAGTGTTACTTGCTGAACATAAGGTAAGATCCAAGCCATCCTTATTAGGTCCAGAAGTGTTTCTCGGATTACTGAGCTCAGCTGTTAAACTTTTACAGAAGGTTAATCCTTAACAATTCTAAGCACGGCCATGCATTTTCACAGTATCTAACTTTCCGAGAGGCCTTGTTACACAACAACACCATATCCTATCAAAGATAGGAGGACAATCCATTCTTGCAATCTATGAACACTCACTTTGATTCATAGTACGCCTAATAACTGCTTTTATAGCCTCCTTTTACGGTGCGACGTTTAGCTAGCATCAAAGCGAAATAATTCTCAAACGAGCAGACATAATCGCTCATGTTCTGAGGAATGGTTCTAATCACCATTAATTAGAACTACTTATGACATGACTTTAATCTGTTAAATTGTTCTCGTGGTCAATCCGATACAAGATCCAATAAGTATCTATGCAAAAGATTCTGACATCCAGTCAATCTAGTTCAAGAAACAGAACCAAAATCTACTTGCAATCTAATCCTCATTAGTCATTGGTCGTCCACCTTTCAATGACCTGGATTAGGGATCCTTTGTGTAATCCCCCGCAAATTTATAAATTTTATTAATATATTTTAACGTATAGTTATTTATATTTAAATAGAATTTACGAATTTTAGTAATAAATATATAATTAACATATATTTATTTTATTTAATTACATACTAAATATTTTAACGATTTATGCAATCAAAATGATTTTAGAATTTCATGTTGTAAAGAATTTGAATTGCGAAAATACATTTGAATTTGGAAAACAATCCTAATCAGTTTTTGATTCAAACACTAAAGCTCAATCCTAATCCTAGCCCAACTTGGTAAAGCCCAAAGTAAATAAGCCCATAATTTTCCTACCCTTGTTTCAACATTCACGTGAAAACAAAAGAAAACTCCCAAACCCTCCTTATTTCTCCTCCTTCTTCTTTCACGTACATTTACTCAGCCTCCTCTTCTCTTTGCTCTCGAACACCAACCACCACCACCACCTAGTCGACGTCCCCTGCGCCCCTTGCCGCACCGTCAGCAACCACCGCACGTCAGCGTCGTCCAACACAGCAGCCCATCGCTCCTCCTCCTCCTCCTTCTTCCCTCTCGTTTTTCTTTTTCTTTCTTTTCGTTCCTCTGTTCATTTTCTCTCCAATTGAAATTGTTGGTTTTGTTTGCTCACACAGCCGCCGCCGCGCAACCACCGGCGAGTACACCTGACCGCCGTCGACCGTGCCTGCGGTCGTGCCCAGCCGCCGGCAACCCTTGCTTCTCGCACTCCCCTATTCGTTGCTTCTTGCTTTCTGCCTCACAAGCAAAACAGTCCCTGCACAACCACCGCGGCCACCAACACTGTCGCCCATTCCCGCGACCACCTGCCTTGTCGCCGCCGTCCCTCCTCCGGCCAGCACCCTTACTCCTCCTCTTTTTGGTTATTTCTTTAACCCTAAAACTATTTAATGCTTTAATTTTGTTTTAGTAGTTTAATTAATGTTTTCATATTCTAAATTTATGGTTTTAATTATCTAAATATAGAATTCAAATTTACATGTTTGCATAGTGAGTTTATTAAATTTCAGATTTATTGATTTGGATTGAAATAAGAATTTTAATTATTAAAACATGAATTTTTAAGATTTTAATAGTTTTAAAATCATGATAGAATGGTTATGAATAATTAAAATTATTATTTTTATGTTCTAAGCATGATAATTTGGTTTTGGGAAAGCTTTAAACGATTTGATATTGCTGAAAATTTAAAGTATGACGTTTGCGAAGAGTTTTCAACGAATTTCAATCATGGATTCAATAATTATGATGCTAGGAAATCAAATGTTCAAGTTTTAATGTTAGGGAATGTCCTAAATATGTTTAGGATGTAGTTAGAATGTGTTATTATAGCTATGAACGATTAGAAGTTGATTGGGAATCCTTGTTGGTTGTTTTTAGGCGGAGAACTCTTTGTAGGCGACTTTTGAATTATTAAAGTGGTCTTGCAGTTTGTTTACACAAGGTACGTACATACCTGTGTGCTTGGAATGTGTGCTAATTGTTGAAACCATGTGTATTATTGATGAACCTGGTTATGTTAATGTTGTTGATGAACTTAGTCGGGTTGAAACTGCATGTTTGATACTGTTGGATGAACATATTAAACCTTTATTGCATTTTGAGGATTATAACATGTTAGTATGGAAGATTGATGCAAACATGTTTGATTGGGAACACTAGATTGTTTAGTATATAATTCAGATCAGTTAATTGTTGTTCCCTTTTTAGCTTTTCACTACTTTATGAGGGCGGAGGACCTCATTTAGTAAGTTGAAACCTTATACCCATATTCAGGGGTTGATTAGTATTAAAGAAAAGATTGGAGTTAATTGGAATGAGTCTTGTTAGATGCCTTTGTGATCACTTACTCAATTCCAAGATAAAAACAGTTATAAATAAATGTGAGTTGCATGCCTTATGTGATTGTTGAGTCATAACAGGGTGTCAATTTGTAAATCATGTAAAGTGAAACTGAGTAGCAATAGCTTTAGACTGTGCACGTCTAAAGTGACGGACAAACAGGAGTTGGGGTTCATGGTGGTAGCCCATGGCCTTTCATTCGGACCGGATTGATCACCGCGTCCTATTTTCAGTCAAACGTTCCTCGATATCGCAGGTCACTGAGGTTACGGAGTCGCGCCCGTACCTCGCCTAGCTAGAAAACTCGGTCCATTGCCTATTTAAATTAAAATAATGTTATTGTTATAAAAAGTCTAGTCCAGTCTAGCCTAGTCTAGTTAAGTATGGTCGTTAGATTATCATGATTTGTTTGCCCTTAACTATGTTTAATAGTATCATGTTAGGATTATTATTGCTTTAGTATGTAGTACTCAGCTTTGTTATTATTATTATTTATGAACCTAAAAGTTAGTTTTATGTTTTCCGCTGCAAAATTCTGAATAAGCCGCAACGTTTTCACACGGGCGATAATACTTTGATAATTCCCTACAGTTATATTTAAAAAGAGGTTATTTTAGAAATGGGAATTGTCGGGGTGTTACAAAGTGGTATCTAGAAGCTAAGGTTTTATTTTAATAAATTTCTAGGCGCCTAACCATCTAGTTATTCAAAATAAATTTCTTAAAAATCGAGTTTCTACGGATTATAGTGTTCAAAAATTGGTACTTTTTTTTGGGAGGCCGATTTCCTTTTATCTTGTTTGAAAGTATATAATATTTCCTATTTAAGTTCGAAATCAAATTTCAAATTAAAGTGACTTTCGAAATTTTTATTCTTTTCTTATTATTTATTATTCAAAAATGAGTACAATTTTTTTTTAAAAAAAGTTCAAAACTTTTTTTTTAAAAGTTGTTTCAAGAGTTAGAATTCGTTATTTAGGAAATATAAATCTTTTTCGAATTAATAATTTTATTTTCGAATTTATTCGCTACGCATTTCCTTAATTTATTTTACTTTATTTATTTTATATTTTATTTATGTTATTATTCTATGTTATAATTTTATTATAACTTCGTTCTTTTATTTCGTTATATAAATGATTCTAATGCTTTAGTTTATGAGAGATGGGTAGTATAAGAAGGGCATATAAGATAGAATTATATGTGCATTAGTAGCTAGTCAATGATAAGAAATTGATTGTTATGTATGTGCATGTGCTAATTGTTTAAGTGTTACATTTACATGTGCATAAAGAATTGTTTGATTCCACCAAACTTATTGATTATTGAACCTTGTTTATGTTTTGGCTGGAAAATCGTTAGTGAGACTTTGAATTGTTTATTTCAGGAATAAAATGTTTCTTTCCAAGTATACTAACATAGGATCCTTCGAGAAACTTGATATAGAAACCCCTGATATTTACGTGAAGAAAATTGTGTTTGGATGTGAATATTATGCTAAAGTTCAAGGGCAACCTATCTTAATGAGAAAGGATATCATAGCAGCCACAATCATTAATTGCTTACCTAACAAATTTCCATACCTAGAACTCAAGGAAAAGTTTAAAGACATGCATTCTGATAATGGGACTCCAAACTTGACTAAGTATGGAACTTGGGATGGTAGATGGAAATATGATTCAGAAATTCTGACCACCATTATTGAAGCGGCAGAAAGTGGGTTTAGAGACGGTAAAATCGTAGGGAGTCATGTTGGAAATTCAGTTACAGAAGAACCTATGGGAATTAGTGTAAATAATGACCTAGAGGAAAATGATGTAGCTGTGGAGAATGAGAATGTAGGTGTTGAGGCAGAGTATCCTAACCCAGCGGCTCATGAGCCAACCATTGAGATCTCTAGTGATTCGGATGCAGAGCTCGAAAGTGAACAGGAGATGGCAAGTGAGCCTAATCAAGATGAAGACATGGGTGAAGATGCAAACCCTGAGGAAGACCCCGATGAAGACCCTGAAGAAGAGTTCGATAATCTTGAGATCTAAATTTCACTTCGCAAGTTTCAGGAGCAATGGATAGGCAAGAGGCCACAAATATTTTGAAGTCATAAATAGTTAATTTAACTCTTTTATGTTTTAGAGAATAAGTAGCGAAGCTACAATAGTTTAAAGTTAAAGTTTATTGAAGTTTGAAATGTTCTTTATTATTTTGAAGGATGTAATAAATATTTATGGAGTTAGCAATAAAAGTTAAAGTTTTCAAGGAATTGTTCTTTATTCTATTTTGAGGATTCCATAATACCCCAACCTTTAGGTAACACGTCATGGATTAATTTTCCATTGGTTGCATACTCAGTGTGAATTGTGGATCAATTTAATTGCCACAATAATATTAAATGATTTGAGTACATAAAGAAAGTGAGGGCCAATCTAGACCCTCATGACCAATATGATTCAAAAGGTTATGCCCTATGTGCAGTGTGTGAATGTCTTTCGTGAATTATCGAGGATGATTATTTTTCAATGATTATTGCATCTTGTAGACGATCGTTGCACCTTCATAAACGATTGTCGTGCCTTCATAAATGATGTGTATTAATGTGAACATTGTTGGTTGAGGCGAACTTTATGGTCAATTCAAGTATTAAATTGTATGGGATAACGTATAGGTGATGTTTCAAACCTAAAGTAGAGTATACTAATTGCAGGCCGCGTTCTAGAATGGCCAACAATAATGACTTAGTTGTTGCTATTCGCCTCTTGGCGGAAAAGATGACCCCACCTTTTTAGAAAACCAGATTGGAGAGTTTGAGAAATTGTTTGGGGATTTGAATTGTCTTGAGAATATGAGAGTGGGTCAAGTTGTCATGTATTTGAAAGATGAAGCCGATTTACAGTGGAGAGAAATAGAGTTAGGCTTAGCGCTGCTGAAAGATTCAATTAGGATTCAATTGTTACTGCCTTAAGGGAAAGGTTTACCCTACCTTTTATGAGAAAGCAGAAAGTTTAGGAATTCATAAACATTAGTATGGGGAGCATGACCATCGATGAATACTATTGCAGATTTATAGCATGACCACCTTAGGATTAGGTGGGGAAACCTCTACATCTTTGGATTTTGTGTATGGGGGAGATGCTCATATGTATGGGTTGCAGTCTAGAACGGACAAGAAAAATATTGTCGTTGGGGAGAAAAGAAAAGAGTTTAATGCTGGGGAAAACCAAGGAAATTTCAAGAGAAATATGAATGAAAATAATAATGGGAGTGGTAACCAGGTAAAGTAGGGATTTAACCAGTCAGGAAATTAGGGTCGAAGCCTTTAGGGGCGTAGAACAACTAAGAGAACTTCCATAAGTCTGCTAATGAGAATAACAACCAGGATAAGGCTCCGGATAAACTATTCGTTATGAGTAGAAGTGAAGCTGAACGTTTTGCAGATGTAGTTTATGGTACTTTTCTGTTAACTCCGTGCCAGTTAAAACATTGTTTGATTCAGGGGCAACTTGCTCTTTTATTTCGTGCTCTATTGTTAAAAGTTGAAGTTAGTAGATTTTGAGGCGATTGATTTACCTGTTAGTCTACCTACTGGTGTAACCATAAAGTGTACCAAGTTGTTTAAGAACTTGCCTTTGAAGACAAAAGATTGTGTTTTTCCTTCTGATTTGATAAAGTTTAGTCTGAGGGACCTAGATGTAATTTCGGGGATGGACTAGCTAAGTGTGTACAAGGCTAAGGTAGATTGTGAAGTTCAGAAAGTAAGTTTAAGGAACCTTATTGGAAAATTGACCTCATATAGATGTTTTGAAAAGTCCAAGAACCTTTACTTATTTCTGTAATGCAAGTGAGGAAATTGATGAATAGGGAGTACGAACTATTTTCTGTAGTGTGTCAGAGGTGATTAAAGAAGTTAGTGACAATCGAGGATGTTGCCATTGTGAGTGGATTCATTGATGTGTTTCCGAGTGAAATTACAAGGATGTTACCTGTTAGAGCTTTTGAGTTCACTATAGACTTAGATCCTGAAACGACACCTATATCCAAAGCACCTTATAGCATGACACCTCCTGAAATGAGCGAATTAAGACACAATTGCAAGAGTTGTTTGTTAAGGAGAAAGATAAGAGTATGGGAACCATGCATCGATTTTAGGGAGCTAAACACCATCAAGAACGAGTATCCTTTGCCTAGGATAGATGACATATTTGATCAATTGAATTGGGCGAGTGTGTTCTCAAAGTCTGATTTGTGTTGAAGTACCACCAATTGAGGATAGATGATAAGGGCCTAGACCTCATTAGGACTCGTTATTGTCATTATGGGTTTAGAGTAATGTCTTTTGGGTTAACCAATGCACCTGCCATAAATATGGAATTGATGAATGAGATTTCCCACGAATTCCGAATTAAGTTTGTTATTATATTACTGATGGTATCCTGATTTATTCAAAGAATGCAAAAAGAGCATAATGAAATCTTGAGGATTACTTTGGAAACGCTTAGAAAGAATCTAGTTTTTTGTTTCTTAAATGAAGTATACAAATCTTGAAGTCATGTGTGTATAAGTGACACCAGTGGAAAAGTGAAGGGCTAACTTGATTGAGAACTATGTTACGTAAGGGAATAAATCTAAGAGACGATTTGAGTGGTCCAGGATCGTTAGAAATCATTGTTGTCTGGAAAAGATGTAAAGAAATACATGAATTGGCGCAAGAGCTAAGAGAAAAGCCCAAAAGTTATACACCCATGAAAAGCGTAATGAGGTTCGGTAACAAGGAAAAGTTGAACAGAAGGAATTTCTGTAGATCCTGCTAAGATTCAAGCTGTGAGTGAGCGACTTACTCCAAAGAACGTGTCCGATACTTGAAGTTTTCTAAGCCTAGATGACCATTATAGGAGTTGTGAAACACTTTCCGAAGAGAGCAAAACCATTGACCAACTTGTTGAAAGAGGAATCAAAATTCGAGTGGAGTGAGAAATGGGAGAAAGCTTTCTAGATTTTAAAAGAGCGTGTAACCTCCGCACCTGTTGTCGCATCAATTGAAACCTTATAAGGCCAATTACCCTACCCATGACCTAAAGCTAACTGCTATTGTGTTATTTGCGAATATTTGGAGACATTGCCTTTATAGGGAAACATGTAAGATCCTTACCGAGCACAAAAGTTTGAAATTTTGGCAGTAAGGTCCAGTTGAATCTTGGGGACGACATTGAAAATGAGTACTGCTTTCCACCCTGCAATTGATGGTCATCCTGAGAGGACTAACCAAACTATGGAATATATGTTGAGATCCTATGCTACTGACTTTAAGGGTAGTCGAGTACCACATAGGTTTGATTGAATCTTCTTACAAATAGTACCCATGCGAGCATTAAAATGGCACCTTTTGAGGCGTTGTATGGAAATAAGTGTAGAAATCCCACTTACTGGAATAACTTCCGTGAAAATGTTGTATTGGGAACAGGATTCGTTGAATTAGGAATATCCAGAATCATTCCCTGAGATGAGTTACGAGGGCGTAACTCGTTTTCTTTAAGGGGGTAGAATGCGATAGAAATTCGCGCTTTTTACCTATTTTTATGGTATTTTTATGCATTTTATGCTCATTTTTAGCAACTTATACATGTTGGTGCAAAGTAAATAGATTCTCCGCGTAAGGAAATATGTTCGTGAATATTACAAGTAACTTTTAGTTGGCAAAAGAGTGCACAAGAGTGGCACAAAGTACTTCTCCAGTAAGAATAAGTTGAAAAGTTGGAAAGATATGTGAATTTTCGTGCCAAGTTTCGGGACGAAACTTCTTTTAAGAGGGGTAGATTGTAATCCCCCGCAAATTTATAAATTTTATTAATATATTTTAACGTATAGTTATTTATATTTAAATAGAATTTACGAATTTTAGTAATAAATATATAATTAACATATATTTATTTTATTTAATTACATACTAAATATTTTAACGATTTATGCAATCAAAATGATTTTAGAATTTCATGTTGTAAAGAATTTGAATTGCGAAAATACATTTGAATTTGGAAAACAATCCTAATCAGTTTTTGATTCAAACACTAAAGCTCAATCCTAATCCTAGCCCAACTTGGTAAAGCCCAAAGTAAATAAGCCCATAATTTTCCTACCCTTGTTTCAACATTCACGTGAAAACAAAAGAAAACTCCCAAACCCTCCTTATTTCTCCTCCTTCTTCTTTCACGTACATTTACTCAGCCTCCTCTTCTCTTTTCTCTCGAACACCAACCACCACCACCACCTGGTCGACGTCCCCTGCGCCCCTTGCCGCACCGTCAGCAACCACCGCACGTCAGCGTCGTCCAACACAGCAGCCCATCGCTCCTCCTCCTCCTCCTTCTTCCCTCTCGTTTTTCTTTTTCTTTCTTTTCGTTCCTCTGTTCATTTTCTCTCCAATTGAAATTGTTGGTTTTGTTTGCTCACACAGCCGCCGCCGCGCAACCACCGGCGAGTACACCTGACCGCCGTCGACCGTGCCTGCGGTCGTGCCCAGCCGCCGGCAACCCTTGCTTCTCGCACTCCCCTATTCGTTGCTTCTTGCTTTCTGCCTCACAAGCAAAACAGTCCCTGCACAACCACCGCGGCCACCAACACTGTCGCCCATTCCCGCGACCACCTGCCTTGTCGCCGCCGTCCCTCCTCCGGCCAGCACCCTTACTCCTCCTCTTTTTGGTTATTTCTTTAACCCTAAAACTATTTAATGCTTTAATTTTGTTTTAGTAGTTTAATTAATGTTTTCATATTCTAAATTTATGGTTTTAATTATCTAAATATAGAATTCAAATTTACATGTTTGCATAGTGAGTTTATTAAATTTCAGATTTATTGATTTGGATTGAAATAAGAATTTTAATTATTAAAACATGAATTTTTAAGATTTTAATAGTTTTAAAATCATGATAGAATGGTTATGAATAATTAAAATTATTATTTTTATGTTCTAAGCATGATAATTTGGTTTTGGGAAAGCTTTAAACGATTTGATATTGCTGAAAATTTAAAGTATGACGTTTGCGAAGAGTTTTCAACGAATTTCAATCATGGATTCAATAATTATGATGCTAGGAAATCAAATGTTCAAGTTTTAATGTTAGGGAATGTCCTAAATATGTTTAGGATGTAGTTAGAATGTGTTATTATAGCTGTGAACGATTAGAAGTTGATTGGGAATCCTTGTTGGTTGTTTTTAGGCGGAGAACTCTTTGTAGGCGACTTTTGAATTATTAAAGTGGTCTTGCAGTTTGTTTACACAAGGTACGTACATACCTGTGTGCTTGGAATGTGTGCTAATTGTTGAAACCATGTGTATTATTGATGAACCTGGTTATGTTAATGTTGTTGATGAACTTAGTCGGGTTGAAACTGCATGTTTGATACTGTTGGATGAACATATTAAACCTTTATTGCATTTTGAGGATTATAACATGTTAGTATGGAAGATTGATGCAAACATGTTTGATTGGGAACACTAGATTGTTTAGTATATAATTCAGATCAGTTAATTGTTGTTCCCTTTTTAGCTTTTCACTACTTTATGAGGGCGGAGGACCTCATTTAGTAAGTTGAAACCTTATACCCATATTCAGGGGTTGATTAGTATTAAAGAAAAGATTGGAGTTAATTGGAATGAGTCTTGTTAGATGCCTTTGTGATCACTTACTCAATTCCAAGATAAAAACAGTTATAAATAAATGTGAGTTGCATGCCTTATGTGATTGTTGAGTCATAACAGGGTGTCAATTTGTAAATCATGTAAAGTGAAACTGAGTAGCAATAGCTTTAGACTGTGCACGTCTAAAGTGACGGACAAACAGGAGTTGGGGTTCATGGTGGTAGCCCATGGCCTTTCATTCGGACCGGATTGATCACCGCGTCCTATTTTCAGTCAAACGTTCCTCGATATCGCAGGTCACTGAGGTTACGGAGTCGCGCCCGTACCTCGCCTAGCTAGAAAACTCGGTCCATTGCCTATTTAAATTAAAATAATGTTATTGTTATAAAAAGTCTAGTCCAGTCTAGCCTAGTCTAGTTAAGTATGGTCGTTAGATTATCATGATTTGTTTGCCCTTAACTATGTTTAATAGTATCATGTTAGGATTATTATTGCTTTAGTATGTAGTACTCAGCTTTGTTATTATTATTATTTATGAACCTAAAAGTTAGTTTTATGTTTTCCGCTGCAAAATTCTGAATAAGCCGCAACGTTTTCACACGGGCGATAATACTTTGATAATTCCCTACAGTTATATTTAAAAAGAGGTTATTTTAGAAATGGGAATTGTCGGGGTGTTACACTTTGTGACTTCAATATTCAAGTTCACTTATGGGTGTTTCTTTGTCGAAGAATCCATCTTGACATCCCATTTGAATGTTTTGAATCACTTGGACTTTATCATTTAATACTAAACCAAGATTAAATGATCTATGAAACGTAATTTCATAAAAGATAAATGTTTAAACCAAATGCTTACCAATTTGTGGGCCTCTAACCCAAAATCAAGCATTTAATGTTTTACCGATATAGGCCTTTCACCCAATACTTAAAACATCCATGGAACTCAAACTTGATTCCATTTTTGCATACGAATGTTGTGTCTCATTCAATGTAGAGGTTTAGTTTATCATACTTTGCTATTCTTAGCATCCTTTATATCAAAATCCTTTCGATGTAAGATGAAAAGATCTTTGAATATGTTTATAGAATGATCTAGTCTTTTGTTGCTGTTAGAATGGTTCTCATATTCAAAATAGAAAATCATCCAGATTGCAGACTTGTGATCAACCTAAGTTCATTGAAGAACTCCCACTAGAAACAATTCCCCCTTTCATTGCTTCTTAGGCAATAATGAGTTTATTTCAATTATGTAGAATTGCAAATGATGCCATCCTTTTGGAATACTCCAACCAGTTCACAGAGATGTGGGAGATACATCTTTCAACTGAGAACTTGGAAACTAATCATTGATTCAGTTTCCCATGCATCACATATGGTTTAGAACCTATGTTACCACCTTTTAATCACGACGCCTAATTGCCCGTGTATGTTTGTGGTTTGCCTAACGACAAGATTCAACTTCTGCTTAGGAAAATGCATGTAGCATCAAAACTTTAGTTCATCTTCACTTCCTCTTATCAAGTGCTCATCCTACATATCCAAATGTGTTGGATGTTCTTGATATTGTTCTAATGATCTTTGATCTAGATCAAAAGAGATTGGTATAAACTCGTCACGATCCAATGTTCACGAGTTATCTTGGCGATCTATATATCACATCATACATGATTGATTGTAATGCAAAAACCATTCGCATTTTAAAACTCATCCATGTGACTTTTAGCTTTATTCTGTTTCAAGAGATACTGAATTTTGCTAAAATCTTGGCACTGCCATGTAATATAAGGTGAAGGCACCTCTTCCAGGTCCTTCATGTTAGGTTATGATACATATGACAATTCATAAATCTTGCGGAAAAACCATAAAGCCAGGAAAGCATATTATTAACACATAATCATTTAGCATAGTTTAGATGCATACACTTTGTTGCGTGCCTTCCCTAGCTGCGCCCGAACCGAACAAGAACAAGTCTTTAGGACTCCAAATGTCGTCCCTCCGTAGATAGTCCACAGCACGTCCGGATCCGCCTTAAGCTTGACCAACTAGAATCGCCCTTAAGGTACTTAGAATTTTCGGCTAATGTAGGCAATTATATGACTGAATTTTTGATCTCAAAAATCACTTTGAATACTTGAATCGTATATACAAATAATGACCCTAGGCCCTTATTTATAGAGGTATGGAAAAGGAATTGTAATCCTACTAGGATGTGGATTTGTTAATTAGAACTTTATTAGGGCTCTAAATAACAAAGCAAATCTAATAGGATTAGGATTTTAATCTTCGCACGAATCCTAATAGGATTAGGATTTCCCGCATACGCATCGTACAAGCCGTGCATCCGCGCAGGCCTTGCGGCCCACGACAAGCGCACATCCCATGTGCGGTGCTGCGCGCGCGCGCGCCCTTGGCTGGGCCTGGCCTTGCGCTAGGATAATGTTAAGTGAAGTTTCGAACGTAAAATAGAATATATTACTTACAGGTCGCGCTTTAGGATGGCCAACAATAATGACCTAGCTGCTGCTATTCGCCTTTTGGCGGAAAAACTAGCCCAGGAAAGAACTGAGCGCCCCGATTCTGCAGGGGACATGTTTGAAAGGTTTGCGAAAGTTAAGCCACCATACTTCAAGGGGCAAGCAGACCCGACCTTCCTAGAAAACTGGATTAGGGAGTTTGAAAAACTATTTTGGGCGGTAAATTGTCCTGAAAATATGAAAGTAGGTCAAGCTGTCCTTTACCTAAAAGATGAGGCCGATCTATGGTGGAAAGAAAATAGAACTAAGCTAAGTGTTGTTGAAGGATTTAATTGGGACTCATTTGTTGTTGCATTGAGGGAAAAGTTTTATCCTCCTTTTATAACAAAACGAAAAGCGCAGGAATTCATAAACCTTGGGATGGGGAGTATGACCATCGCTGAATATTATAGCAAATTTATAGCGATGTCGAGGATCGCACCTGAGGTTGTAGCCACAAAAGAGATAAAGGCTCGGAGGTTTGAGCAAGGGTTGACCGATGAGTTCCAGTTGGGATTAGGTGGAGAAACCTTTACCTCTTTAGATAATGTGTATGAGAGAACCGCTCATATTTACGGTTTGCAGTCCATAAGGGACGCGAAAAATGTTGTTGGGGAGAAAAGAAAAGAGTTTAATGTCCAGGAAAACCAAGGGAATTTCAAGAGGAATAGGAATGAGAATAGGAATGAAAATGGAAATGGATATTTTCGAGGAGGAAACAGCCAGGGGCACAACAATAGGAGTAAATCCGAGAGAGTGTATCACTGCAAGAGGTGCAACAATAACCACCCTGGGAAGGACTGTAAAGGAAAATTGGTGAATTGCCACTATTGTCAGAAAAGGGGGCATAGAGAGTTTGAGTGCTTCATTAAGCACAGAAAGGAACAAAATAGTAATGGAGGTGGGAACCAAGAGAAGTTTAACCAGTCTGGAGATCAAAATTCAAAGCCTGGAGGGGCACAAAACAATCAAGAGAACTATAATAAGCCTGCAAATGATAACAACAACCAGGATAAGGCTCCGGGCAAACTATTCGTGATGAGTAGAAATGAAGCTGAACGTTCTGCAGACGTAGTTCATGGTACTTTTTTTTAATTAATTTTGTGCTAGTTAAACATTATTTGATTCGGTAGCAACTTATTCTTTCATTTTGTCATTTGTCATTAAAAGTCTGAAATTAGTAGATTTTGAATGTTTCATTTACCTGTTATTATGCTCACCGGTGTAACCATAAGGTGTATAAGATTATTTAAGAACTTGCCTTTGAAGACAAAAGATTGCGTTTTCCCTTCTGATTTGAAAAAAAAAAAGTTTAATTTTAGGGAACTAGATGTAATTCCAGGGACGGATTGACTAAGTTTTTTACAAGGCTAAGATGGACTGTGAAATTTAGAGAGTAATTTTAAGGAACCTTGTTGGGAAATTGACCTCATGTAGATGTTTTGAGAAGTCCAAGAACCTTTAGTTATTTCTGTAATGCGAGTGAGGAAATTGATGAATAGAGAGTGTGAACAATTTTTCTGTAGTATGTTAGAGGTGAGTAAAGAGGTTGGAGTTAAAATCGAGGATGTTGCCATCGTGAGTGGATTCATTGATGTGTTTCCGAGTGAAATTGCAAGTATATTACCAGCTAGAGCATTTGAGTTCACTATAGAGTTAAATCCTGAAACGACACCTATATCTGAAACACCGTATAGCAAGGAATGAGAAAGAGCATGGTAAACACTTGAGAGTTATTTTGGGGACGCTTAGAAAGAATCTAGTTTTATATGAATGATGTATACAAATCTTGAAGTCATGTGGGTATAAGTGACACCGACGAAAAAGTGAAGGATTGAATTGATTGAAAACTACATTACGTAAGGGAATAAATTTAAGAGAAGATTTGAGTGGTCCAGGATCGTTAGAAATCATTTATTGTCTTGAAAAGATGAGAATGTATGAATTGGTGGAAGTGCTAAGAGTTAAGACCAAGAGTTATGACATAAGGAGGTTTGGTAAAAAGGAAAAGTTGACCAGAAAGAGTCTCTGTAGATCCTGCTAAGATTCAAGATGTGAGTGAGTGACCTACTCCAAAGAACATGTCCGATATTTGAAGTTCTCTAAGCCTAGACGACTATTATAGGAAGTTGTGAAAGACTTTTCGAAGTAAGCAAAACCAATGACCAACTTGATGAAAAAGGAATCGAATTTCAAGTGAAGTGATAAATGTGAGGAAGCTTTCTAGATTTAGCTGTTGTCGCGTCAATTGAAACCTTATAAGGCTAATTACCAAACCCATGACTTAGAGTTAACTGTTATGGTGTTATCTACGAATATTTGGAGACATTACCTTTATAAGGCAACTTGTAAGATCCTTACCGAGAACAAAAGTCCGAAATTTTGGCAATAAGGTCCAGTTGAATCTTGGGGACAACATTGAAAATGAGTATTTCTTTCCACCCTGCAAACGATAGACAGACTAAGATTACTAACGGAATATATGTTGAGAACGTGTGTTATGGATTTTAAGGGTAATTGGGAAGGCCACCTAGGTTCGATTGAATTTCGTGCATCAATAGTCACCATGCAAGCATTACGATGACACATGTTGAGGCATTGTATGGAAAGAATTGTAGAAGTCTTACTTGTTGGAATGAGTTTAGTGAGAATATTGTATTGAGGACATAATTCGTTGAGGAGAAATATCCAAAGTTATTCCCTGAGATGAGTTACGAGGGCGTAACTCGTTTTCTTTAAGGGGGTAGAATGCGATAGAAATTCGCGCTTTTTACCTATTTTTATGGCATTTTTATGCATTTTATGCTAATTTTTAGCAACTTATACATGTTGATGCAAGTAAATAGATTCTCCGCATAAGAAAATGTATTCTTGAGTATTACAAGTAACTTTTAGTTGGCAAAAGAGTGCACAAGAGTGGCACAAAGTACTTCTACAATAAGAATAAGTTGAAAAGTTTGGAAAGATATGTGAATTTTCGTGTCAAGTTTCGGGACGAAACTTCTTTTAAGAGGGGTAGATTGTAATCCCCCGTAATTTTATAAATTTTATTAATATATTTTAATGTATAGTTAATTATATTTAAATAGAATTTACGAGTTTTATTAATAAATATATAATTAACGTATATTTATTTTATTACATTTTAAATATTTTTAACGATTTATGAAATCAAAAGTAATTTTATAATTTTACGTTGAAAAGAAATCGAATTACGAAAACACGATTGAATTTAGAAAACAATCCTATTCGGTTTGACTCAAACACTAAAACCCAAATCCTAGTTCAAGCCCATTTTTGCAAAGCCCAAACAATAAACCCCATACTCCCTTCTCTAACTCTAATTCACGTAAAACAAAAATAAAAAATAAACAAAGCCAAAACCCCATTTGAACTTCACGTGAAAACGCAAAAGAGAAAAAAAAAAAGAAGCAAAACCTATCTCTCATTCAAACTCACGTAAACTAGCAAACCCTCAAACCTTGGTACTCTCTGCCCAGCCGCCAGCCACCATACACCCGCCGGACCTCCACCGTCCTCGTCACAGCCGGTAAGCTCTTCTCCGTCGTCCTTCCTTTTCTCTTTCGTTCCCCTTTTCTTTTCGTTCTTCTTTCTTCGTTTTCACCCCTCCTCACGTGATTATGCTTGAACCTCGCACAGCCCCAGCCGCCGACCACCTACCGCCGCCGCGACCGCCAGCTGCACGGTAACCTTCTTCTTCTCCTTCGTTCTTCTTCCTTTCTCTTTCGTTCGTTTCTTGCAGCTTCGCTACCCTTCTCACGATCTTTTTCGCTCTTGCTCTCCTCGCTCGTTTTGGTTTTTGCGCAGCAGCAATCGAGTCGCGCCACCCTCTCCTTGCTGTCGCTGAGCAGTGCTGCCGCCTCCGGCCGCACCTCACTGCCTGCCACCGTCGTCCTCTCTCGTCGGTTAACTCTTAAAACCCAAAGCTAATTTTTTTATATCATATGTATTAATTTAAATATTGTTGGAGTGAATTAAAATTATGATTTTTAAGATTTATTTACTTATTTCAGATTTTAATATTTTATGATTAAATTATTAATTTTCAGATTTCATACATTGATTGAAACGAGAATTTAAATTAGTTAAAGCGGGAATTCTAAGTTTTTAATGATGTTGGATCATGGTAGAATGATTTGGAATGATTAAAACTATTATTTTTATATTCTAAGCGTGGTAATTTGGTGTTGGGGAAGTTTTTAAACAAATTTATATGCTTGAAATTTAAAGTACGATGTTTGCAAAGAATTTTCAACGAATTTCAATCACTAATTCAATAATTATGATGCTAAGAAATCAAATACTCAAGTTTTGATATTGGGGAAAGTTCTAAATATGTTTAGGATGTATTTAGAATGCTTTGTTATTGTTGTGAATGTTTAGAAGTTGATTGTGAATCCTTGTTGGTTGTTTTAGGCGGAGAATTCTCCTTAGGCGACTTTTGAATTATTAAAGTGGTCTTGCAGTTTGTTTACACAAGGTACGTACATACCTGTGTGCTTGGAATGTGTGCTAATTGTTGAAACCATGTTGAATTTGTTGTTGAACTTGGCTATGTTGATAGTATTGTTGAACTTGGTGATGTTGATATTATCGACGAACTCAGCCAGGTTGAAATTGCATGTTTAATACTGTTGCATGGACATATTGAACCTATATTGCATTACGAGAATTATAACATGTTAGTATGGATGATTGATGCAAACATGTTTGATTGGGAACACTAGATTACTTTGTATATATTGATTCAGATCAGTTGATTGTTGTTCCCTTTTAGCTTTTCACTACCTTATGAGGGCCGAGGACCTTGTTTAGTAAGTTGAAACCTTATACCCATATAGAGGGGTTAATCAGTATTAAAGGAAAGGTTGGATTTAATTGGAATGAGTCTTCTTTGATCCCTTTATGATACTTACTTAATTCCAAGATAAAAACAGTTGTGAATACCTGTGGTTTGTATGCCTTATGTGATTGTTAAGTCATAACAGAGTTTCAATTTGTAAATCATGTAAAGTGAAACTGAATAGCAATAGCTTTAGACTGTGCACGTCTAAAGTGACGGACAAACAGGAGTTGGGGTTCATGGTGGTAGCCCATGGCCTTTAATTCGGACCGGATTGATCACCGTGTCCTATTTTTATTCAAACGTTCCTCGATATCGCAGGTCACTGAGGTTACGGAGTCGCGCCCGTACCTCGTCTTCCTTAGTGAAGCCTCTAGCTAGAAAACTCGGTCCATTGTCTATTTCAACTAAAATAATATTATTGTTATTAAAGTCCAGTCTAGCCTAGTCTAGTTAAGCATGGTCGTCAAATTATCATGTTCTGTCTGCCCTTGTTTATGTTCATTAGTATCATGTTAGGGTTGTTCGTTAATAGTATCATGTTAGGATTATTATTGTTTTAGTATGTAGTACTCAGTTTTGCTGATTACGTGCTTTGTTTGTGCATGTTGATCATGGCTATGCCTTATTGATCCTGTGATGACCCAATCTTGGTGAGCAGTCTCTAGGGATCAATAAGCATCGTCCATTACAGGTTTGAAGGTGATGCATCATGGGGTTCGGGATTGAAGAGCTGTGTAGTTATTAAATTGTTTTGTTTTAAGTCTGATGTTGAATTTGTTTGGCCTGTTTTAAAGAGACTCGAACTTTGTTTTAATTAATTACGTTGACTTTGTTTTTTTCGGTTGGTTTTAGATTTCATTCCGTAGTTGACTTATTTAAATTATTAAAGTTAGTTATTATGTTTTCCGCTGCAAAATTCTGAATAAGCCGATACGTTTTCACACGGGCGATAATGCCTTGATAATTCTCTACGTTTTATATAAAAAGGTTATTTTAGAAAACGGGAATTGTCGGGGTGTTACAAAGTGGTATCTAGAAGCTAAGGTTTTACTTAACAATTTTTTTTAGGCGCCTAACTATCTAGTTATTTAAAATAAATTTCTTAAAATTCGAGCTTCTACGTATTATAGTGTTCAAAAATTGGTACTTTTTTTTTTGGGGGGCCGATTTCCTTTTATCTTGTTTGAAAGTATATAATATTTCTTATTTAAGTTCGGAATTAACTTATTTATTCGAAACTTTTCGTTTATGTGAATTAAGTACGTTTTTCTTTATTTTCGAAATTAAATTAAATATATTCGAAAAACATAAAATAAAAATCTTATTCCTTAAGTATATTTATTCGTTTAATATTTATTCGTTTATTATTTATTCGTTTAATAAAAATTTCTTATTAATTATTCGTTAAAAAAAATATATATACATTCTTTATTTTATTTATTCGTTTATTATTAATTCGTTTAATAAACTTTTTCTTACTAATTGTTCTTGTTTTATTCTTTAAATTCTTCAATGTTTGACCTATTATGATTTATTATGAGAGATGGGTAATATAGGAAAGGGCATATAGGATAGAATTATATGTGCATTAGTAGTTAATTGCTAGCATAAGAAGTTAATTGCTATGTGCATTTGTTAAATGTTTAAGTGTTGCATGTAAATGTGCATAGAAATTGTTTGATTCCACCAAACTTATTGTTTTATTGAATTCTGATTATGCTTTGGTTGGGAAATTGTTAGTAAGATCTTAAGTTGTTTGTTTCATGAATAAAACGCTTCTTTCCAAGTACACCAACATAGGATCCTTTGAGAAGATCGACGAATACTGAGGATCTAGATTTCACTTCACAAATTTCCAAGGAAAGAACAGATAGACAAGATGCCTTAAACATTTGAAGTTGTAATAGTTAGTTTGTTTTTAAATGTTTTGGAGAATAAGTAGCAAAGCTACTTCAGTTTAAAGTTAAAGCAATAAGAGTTTGAGTTATTCTTTATTCTTTTCAAGGATGTATTAAACCTTTATAGAATTAGCAATAAAAGTTAAAGTATTCGTTTCCAGTATGAGAATTCCATAATTCGCCAACAATAGTTTATGTTTATATCATAGAACTTTTAATTTTATTTTAAGGACAGGTGTGTTGTGGATATTTAGGATTGTTATTAACATTCTTTTGAGGAATAGAGTTAGATCATTGATTATCCAAAGGATCAAGAGTTTATTTTGGGCACGCAAAGAGAATGTTTTCTTCTTTTATTCTGCCTTATTATTCGTGATGATTGAATTTGTTCCTTGTTTCTCAGTTGAATGTCATGTATGCGAATATCATTCATAAATGATTGTTTATGTATGTGAATTCTGGATGCTGGTGTGATACTACATTGCTAGGATAATGTTAAGTGAAGTTTCGAACGTAAAATAGAATATATTACTTACAGGTCGCGCTTTAGGATGGCCAACAATAATGACCTAGCTGCTGCTATTCGCCTTTTGGCGGAAAAACTAGCCCAGGAAAGAACTGAGCGCCCCGATTCTGCAGGGGACATGTTTGAAAGGTTTGCGAAAGTTAAGCCACCATACTTCAAGGGGCAAGCAGACCCGACCTTCCTAGAAAACTGGATTAGGGAGTTTGAAAAACTATTTTGGGCGGTAAATTGTCCTGAAAATATGAAAGTAGGTCAAGCTGTCCTTTACCTAAAAGATGAGGCCGATCTATGGTGGAAAGAAAATAGAACTAAGCTAAGTGTTGTTGAAGGATTTAATTGGGACTCATTTGTTGTTGCATTGAGGGAAAAGTTTTATCCTCCTTTTATAACAAAACGAAAAGCGCAGGAATTCATAAACCTTGGGATGGGGAGTATGACCATCGCTGAATATTATAGCAAATTTATAGCGATGTCGAGGATCGCACCTGAGGTTGTAGCCACAAAAGAGATAAAGGCTCGGAGGTTTGAGCAAGGGTTGACCGATGAGTTCCAGTTGGGATTAGGTGGAGAAACCTTTACCTCTTTAGATAATGTGTATGAGAGAACCGCTCATATTTACGGTTTGCAGTCCATAAGGGACGCGAAAAATGTTGTTGGGGAGAAAAGAAAAGAGTTTAATGTCCAGGAAAACCAAGGGAATTTCAAGAGGAATAGGAATGAGAATAGGAATGAAAATGGAAATGGATATTTTCGAGGAGGAAACAGCCAGGGGCACAACAATAGGAGTAAATCCGAGAGAGTGTATCACTGCAAGAGGTGCAACAATAACCACCCTGGGAAGGACTGTAAAGGAAAATTGGTGAATTGCCACTATTGTCAGAAAAGGGGGCATAGAGAGTTTGAGTGCTTCATTAAGCACAGAAAGGAACAAAATAGTAATGGAGGTGGGAACCAAGAGAAGTTTAACCAGTCTGGAGATCAAAATTCAAAGCCTGGAGGGGCACAAAACAATCAAGAGAACTATAATAAGCCTGCAAATGATAACAACAACCAGGATAAGGCTCCGGGCAAACTATTCGTGATGAGTAGAAATGAAGCTGAACGTTCTGCAGACGTAGTTCATGGTACTTTTTTTTAATTAATTTTGTGCTAGTTAAACATTATTTGATTCGGTAGCAACTTATTCTTTCATTTTGTCATTTGTCATTAAAAGTCTGAAATTAGTAGATTTTGAATGTTTCATTTACCTGTTATTATGCCCACCGGTGTAACCATAAGGTGTATAAGATTATTTAAGAACTTGCCTTTGAAGACAAAAGATTGCGTTTTCCCTTCTGATTTGAAAAAAAAAAGTTTAATTTTAGGGAACTAGATGTAATTCCAGGGACGGATTGACTAAGTTTTTTACAAGGCTAAGATGGACTGTGAAATTTAGAGAGTAATTTTAAGGAACCTTGTTGGGAAATTGACCTCATGTAGATGTTTTGAGAAGTCCAAGAACCTTTAGTTATTTCTCTAATGCGAGTGAGGAAATTGATGAATAGAGAGTGTGAACAATTTTTCTGTAGTATGTTAGAGGTGAGTAAAGAGGTTGGAGTTAAAATCGAGGATGTTGCCATCGTGAGTGGATTCATTGATGTGTTTCCGAGTGAAATTGCAAGTATATTACCAGCTAGAGCATTTGAGTTCACTATAGAGTTAAATCCTGAAACGACACCTATATCTGAAACACCGTATAGCAAGGAATGAGAAAGAGCATGGTAAACACTTGAGAGTTATTTTGGGGACGCTTAGAAAGAATCTAGTTTTATATGAATGATGTATACAAATCTTGAAGTCATGTGGGTATAAGTGACACCGACGAAAAAGTGAAGGATTGAATTGATTGAAAACTACATTACGTAAGGGAATAAATTTAAGAGAAGATTTGAGTGGTCCAGGATCGTTAGAAATCATTTATTGTCTTGAAAAGATGAGAATGTATGAATTGGTGGAAGTGCTAAGAGTTAAGACCAAGAGTTATGACATAAGGAGGTTTGGTAAAAAGGAAAAGTTGACCAGAAAGAGTCTCTGTAGATCCTGCTAAGATTCAAGATGTGAGTGAGTGACCTACTCCAAAGAACATGTCCGATATTTGAAGTTCTCTAAGCCTAGACGACTATTATAGGAAGTTGTGAAAGACTTTTCGAAGTAAGCAAAACCAATGACCAACTTGATGAAAAAGGAATCGAATTTCAAGTGAAGTGATAAATGTGAGGAAGCTTTCTAGATTTAGCTGTTGTCGCGTCAATTGAAACCTTATAAGGCTAATTACCAAACCCATGACTTAGAGTTAACTGTTATGGTGTTATCTACGAATATTTGGAGACATTACCTTTATAGGGCAACTTGTAAGATCCTTACCGAGAACAAAAGTCCGAAATTTTGGCAATAAGGTCCAGTTGAATCTTGGGGACAACATTGAAAATGAGTATTTCTTTCCACCTTGCAAACGATAGACAGACTAAGATTACTAACGGAATATATGTTGAGAACGTGTGTTATGGATTTTAAGGGTAATTGGGAAGGCCACCTAGGTTCGATTGAATTTCGTGCATCAATAGTCACCATGCAAGCATTACGATGACACATGTTGAGGCATTGTATGGAAAGAATTGTAGAAGTCTTACTTGTTGGAATGAGTTTAGTGAGAATATTGTATTGAGGACATAATTCGTTGAGGAGAAATATCCAAAGTTATTCCCTGAGATGAGTTACGAGGGCGTAACTCGTTTTCTTTAAGGGGGTAGAATGCGATAGAAATTCGCGCTTTTTACCTATTTTTATGGCATTTTTATGCATTTTATGCTAATTTTTAGCAACTTATACATGTTGATGCAAGTAAATAGATTCTCCGCATAAGAAAATGTATTCTTGAGTATTACAAGTAACTTTTAGTTGGCAAAAGAGTGCACAAGAGTGGCACAAAGTACTTCTACAATAAGAATAAGTTGAAAAGTTTGGAAAGATATGTGAATTTTCGTGTCAAGTTTCGGGACGAAACTTCTTTTAAGAGGGGTAGATTGTAATCCCCCGTAATTTTATAAATTTTATTAATATATTTTAATGTATAGTTAATTATATTTAAATAGAATTTACGAGTTTTATTAATAAATATATAATTAACGTATATTTATTTTATTACATTTTAAATATTTTTAACGATTTATGAAATCAAAAGTAATTTTATAATTTTACGTTGAAAAGAAATCGAATTACGAAAACACGATTGAATTTAGAAAACAATCCTATTCGGTTTGACTCAAACACTAAAACCCAAATCCTAGTTCAAGCCCATTTTTGCAAAGCCCAAACAATAAACCCCATACTCCCTTCTCTAACTCTAATTCACGTAAAACAAAAATAAAAAATAAACAAAGCCAAAACCCCATTTGAACTTCACGTGAAAACGCAAAAGAGAAAAAAAAAAAGAAGCAAAACCTATCTCTCATTCAAACTCACGTAAACTAGCAAACCCTCAAACCTTGGTACTCTCTGCCCAGCCGCCAGCCACCATACACCCGCCGGACCTCCACCGTCCTCGTCACAGCCGGTAAGCTCTTCTCCGTCGTCCTTCCTTTTCTCTTTCGTTCCCCTTTTCTTTTCGTTCTTCTTTCTTCGTTTTCACCCCTCCTCACGTGATTATGCTTGAACCTCGCACAGCCCCAGCCGCCGACCACCTACCGCCGCCGCGACCGCCAGCTGCACGGTAACCTTCTTCTTCTCCTTCGTTCTTCTTCCTTTCTCTTTCGTTCGTTTCTTGCAGCTTCGCTACCCTTCTCACGATCTTTTTCGCTCTTGCTCTCCTCGCTCGTTTTGGTTTTTGCGCAGCAGCAACCGAGTCGCGCCACCCTCTCCTTGCTGTCGCTGAGCAGTGCTGCCGCCTCCGGCCGCGCCTCACCGCCTGCCACCGTCGTCCTCTCTCGTCGGTTAACTCTTAAAACCCAAAGCTAATTTTTTTATATCATATGTATTAATTTAAATATTGTTGGAGTGAATTAAAATTATGATTTTTAAGATTTATTTACTTATTTCAGATTTTAATATTTTATGATTAAATTATTAATTTTTAGATTTCATACATTGATTGAAACGAGAATTTAAATTAATTAAAGCGGGAATTCTAAGTTTTTAATGATGTTGGATCATGGTAGAATGATTTGGAATGATTAAAACTATTATTTTTATATTCTAAGCGTGGTAATTTGGTGTTGGGGAAGTTTTTAAACAAATTTATATGCTTGAAATTTAAAGTACGATGTTTGCAAAGAATTTTCAACGAATTTCAATCACTAATTCAATAATTATGATGCTAAGAAATCAAATACTCAAGTTTTGATATTGGGGAAAGTTCTAAATATGTTTAGGATGTATTTAGAATGCTTTGTTATTGTTGTGAATGTTTAGAAGTTGATTGTGAATCCTTGTTGGTTGTTTTAGGCGGAGAATTCTCCTTAGGCGACTTTTGAATTATTAAAGTGGTCTTGCAGTTTGTTTACACAAGGTACGTACATACCTGTGTGCTTGGAATGTGTGCTAATTGTTGAAACCATGTTGAATTTGTTGTTGAACTTGGCTATGTTGATAGTATTGTTGAACTTGGTGATGTTGATATTATCGACGAACTCAGCCAGGTTGAAATTGCATGTTTAATACTGTTGCATGGACATATTGAACCTATATTGCATTACGAGAATTATAACATGTTAGTATGGATGATTGATGCAAACATGTTTGATTGGGAACACTAGATTACTTTGTATATATTGATTCAGATCAGTTGATTGTTGTTCCCTTTTAACTTTTCACTACCTTATGAGGGCCGAGGACCTTGTTTAGTAAGTTGAAACCTTATACCCATATAGAGGGGTTAATCAGTATTAAAGGAAAGGTTGGATTTAATTGGAATGAGTCTTCTTTGATCCCTTTATGATACTTACTTAATTCCAAGATAAAAACAGTTGTGAATACCTGTGGTTTGTATGCCTTATGTGATTGTTAAGTCATAACAGAGTTTCAATTTGTAAATCATGTAAAGTGAAACTGAATAGCAATAGCTTTAGACTGTGCACGTCTAAAGTGACGGACAAACAGGAGTTGGGGTTCATGGTGGTAGCCCATGGCCTTTAATTCGGACCGGATTGATCACCGTGTCCTATTTTTATTCAAACGTTCCTCGATATCGCAGGTCACTGAGGTTACGGAGTCGCGCCCGTACCTCGTCTTCCTTAGTGAAGCCTCTAGCTAGAAAACTCGGTCCATTGTCTATTTCAACTAAAATAATATTATTGTTATTAAAGTCCAGTCTAGCCTAGTCTAGTTAAGCATGGTCGTCAAATTATCATGTTCTGTCTGCCCTTGTTTATGTTCATTAGTATCATGTTAGGGTTGTTCGTTAATAGTATCATGTTAGGATTATTATTGTTTTAGTATGTAGTACTCAGTTTTGCTGATTACGTGATTTGTTTGTGCATGTTGATCATGGCTATGCCTTATTGATCCTGTGATGACCCAATCTTGGTGAGCAGTCTCTAGGGATCAATAAGCATCGTCCATTACAGGTTTGAAGGTGATGCATCATGGGGTTCGGGATTGAAGAGCTGTGTAGTTATTAAATTGTTTTGTTTTAAGTCTGATGTTGAATTTGTTTGGCCTGTTTTAAAGAGACTCGAACTTTGTTTTAATTAATTACGTTGACTTTCTTTTTTTCGGTTGGTTTTAGATTTCATTCCGTAGTTGACTTATTTAAATTATTAAAGTTAGTTATTATGTTTTCCGCTGCAAAATTCTGAATAAGCCGATACGTTTTCACACGGGCGATAATGCCTTGATAATTCTCTACGTTTTATATAAAAAGGTTATTTTAGAAAACGGGAATTGTCGGGGTGTTACAAGGTAAGAGTTGTCATCCTTATTATGTCCAGAGGTGTTCCTCGGTTTCAGAGTTCAACTGATCAAATAAACAGATAATCATAGCCTATGATTCATCCGAGCACGGCCATGCATTTCACAGTTTCTAGCTCTCCGAGTGGCCTTGTACAACTTTTAAGCATCTCATCCCGATTTATGGGAGGACAATCCCAATCTTGCGATCTTGAGATTAGACTTCGTTTGATAGGTGATTACCTGAGCGTTGCCTTTATAGCCTCCTTTTACGGTGCGACGGTTGGCCAACGTCAAAGCAACCAGTTCTCAAACAAGTAATCTCAAATCACTCAGGTATTGAGGATTTAGTGTCTAATAATTTTAATGAAATTTACTTATGACAGATTTTCATCTCTTACAGTAAAGTTTCATAGGTCTTGTCCGATACTAGTCTTCCCAAAGTAAGTATCTATGCAAATGATTATGACATTGCCATGTCTGAAGGAAATAATGCCCTTGGTCCAAGTATGCATTCAATGTTAAGTCTAATAAATGCGGTTCAGTATTAATTATCAAGTTAATAATTCAGTGAGATCAAGTGAGCTGAATGCCTAGCTAGAGGCCGCTTCAGTTCAAGTGGAATTAATGATATTAATCCACAGCTTACTCTTGACTGAACCCGTAGGGTCACACAAATAGTACGTAAACGGATCAAGTATTTAATGGCATTAAATACTCCATCTATGGATATTCGGAATCGACAGATCTTGGTTTCAGTGGGAGCTGAGATCGTCACAAGCAAGAAATGAATACTCCGGAAACGATGATATTGCCGGAAACGGAAATATGGATCGTATCGGAAATATAAATATTATCCAAGTCGTAGATGTTGCCGGAAACGGAAACATGGAACGTATCGGAAAATATTATCGGAAATGGAAATATTGCCGGAATCGGAAATATTGCCGGAAACGGAAATATTGTCAGAATCGGAAATATTATCGGAATCGGAAAATAATTCCGGAAACGGAAATATTAAATATTTGTTCGAAACGGAAATTAATTCCGGAATCGGAAATATTAAATATTGTTCGTATCGGAAATGAATTCCGGAACCGGGAATTTAATCGGAAGCGTATCGTACGAATAAGCATCAGACGAGGCCTGCCGGACGGGGGCCCAGCACGAAGCCAGGCCATCGCCCAGCAAGCCACACGCATCCAACAACACGCCAATGCCTCGACCAGGCCCAGCGCAAGGCCAGTCCCAGCCAAGGCTGGCGCGCGCGCACAAATGGGCTGCGGGCAGTGGGCCTGTGCGCCGTGTGCACAGCGTGGGCCGCAAGGCTTGCGCATGGGCGTGCAATGCTCGTGCGGTGCGTGTGTACGTGCTATACGAATCCTAGAGCTATCGGAATTCGTGCATAGATTAAATCCTAAATCCTAAAAGATTAAATTAATTATTTAGAGTTCTAATAGAATTCTAATTAATTAATTAGTATTCTAACAGGATACGAAATCCTTTCCAAGGTTCTATAAATATATGCCTAGGGTCATAAATTTATACACAAGTTTTCAAGTATTCAAAGCTAGGATTTTTAAGCAGAAAAATCAGCCATAACTCTTGCCCATTTAGCCGAAAATAAGTAGTACCTTAAGGGCGATTCTAGTTGGTCAATCTTAAGGCGGATCCGGACGTGCTGTGGACTATCTACGGAGGGACGACACTTGGATTCCTAAAGACTTGTTCTTGTTCGGTTCGGGCGCAGCTAGGGAAGGCACGCAACAAAGAGTATGCATCTAAACTATGCTAAATGATTATGTGTAAATAATATGTTTTCCTGGCTTTATGGTTTTTCCGCATGATTTATGAATTGTCATATGTATCATAACCTAACAGTGGTATCATAGCCTCTTATTATTTTCATAATCTAAATTGCATGAACATGGTTAAATATTACAAATTTGCAAGAATTAAAAGGGGTGATTAATTTTCGTAATTGTTAATTATTTGCAAATTGCGTTTATTTAATTATACGTACGCAGTTTTTCTGTAGTTTCTTCGTTACTCATCCAAATCGAATGATTTTTGTGTTAATTCCGCATGTAAAAGGCATTCTAAAATTTTGACAACGAGCAAGGGAGCTCGTCGCCCATGCGGTACGAATGCAATGAGCAAGGCCATGGTGCACGAGCACAAGGCAGCAGCCCTGCCTTGTGTCGTGGGCTGTGTGCAATAGGCGAATGGGCGAGGGCGAGAGCAAGGCCGAGCAGTCGCGTGTGGGCAGCAAGCGAGCTGCGCCACAGCGCGCACTGCCTCGCGCAAGCGTGCGGAGCCTCGTGCGCAGCGAGCGCAAGCTCGCGTACCACGAGTGCTACGCCCAGCGTCGATGCCTCGCGCGCAGCGAGCGCCAGCTCGCATACTGCTGCCTCGTGCGATGAGCGCAAGCTCGCGTGCGGGAAAGGCAGGCGCGCAGCGAGCGATGACTCGCATGGATCGAGCGCTGGCGAGCGCGCGCAGCGAGCGATGGCTCGCATGGATCGAGCGCTGGCGAGCGCGCGCAGCGAGCGATGGCTCGCATGGATCGAGCGCTGGCGAGCGAGCGCAGCGAGCGATGGCTCGCGTGCATCGAGCGCTGGCGCGCGCAGCGAGCACCAGTTCGCGTGATGCCTTGCGATGGTGAGCAGCAGCAATGCGAGGCAGCGCATGGGCTGCGCGCACATGGCCAGCGATGGTTGTGTGCGTGTGGCCCATGGGCGTGCGTTGCGTGGGGTTGGTGCGTTACGATTAGATCGTTTTGAAATTTTAATTTGAAATTTTCAGTTTACGTAATTTTAATTAATTTTAAAATTAATAATTTAAATTATTTTCTTGGATTTTAATTTTGAATATTGTAATTATAATAAATTTTATTTATTCTAATTATTTTACTAAAATTAAAATCATGAATTAATTTAAATACGACTGAAATTAAATTAAACTTTTTGGATTCAATTATAAATTTATATGAGCTTTAAATTTTAATTAAATTTGTATGTTTCCGGTTAGACTAGAAATACATTTTTATGTTTAAAATTAGTAAAGCATATGAATTTATTGGTTTAAGTGGGAGCTCTTTTAGTCATAAACTCTTGATTAGGTCTACAAATCCTTAAGGTTAAAACAACTTGATTAGAATTAATAAGGACTGAATAATTGGTAGATTATTGGTGCCCTTGATTAATTGCTGCAAATGTTTACGTGATGCATAATGTGTTTTACTAACCAGCTATGTGGGCCATTCATGATAATGAATGGGTGAATGGTATATATTGTATATGTACTGTTTTGCAGGTTATGAAGTGACTAGTATGGCCCAAATAGGATAAAAAATATGGTCTGCGTACCATTAATTTGAATGTAATTGGTCTAAAGTACCAAAGTTGTTTTTCAATTCAAATATGGTCTGCGTACCATCAAATAGTTGTAATTAGTTAGAATTATAGCTTATCCTATTTGAAGAAATTGGTGCCTCCCACGGAGATTTTCAAGACGGAATTTGAAGTTAAAGCTTCAAGATGAAGTCGGGCCATACTAGATCACATTTATCTTATGCATGTTTTAAGTTATTTATTGCTTTAAATATGTCTTAAAATGAATGAGATTACGGCTTGATTATGTTGCATGATTAAGGATTTTAGTTCACTTAAAATCTAACCAACATAGTAAGAGCCTTAAGTTCCAAACTTAAAAATTGAGTTAAAAGGTGCCATGCCAAAATATACACTTGCTTGGATATCCTTTACATCAATCTAGTAATAGTTTTCGCTCAGCGAGGTGTTACTTATTGGTCCTAAAGGGGCAAGGTACACAAATAATTGTGAGTACATGTTAGTTTTGGTGAAACTCAACGATATAAGTAAGGAGTCCTTTTATGTCGTGGCAAAATCGATAGGTTTACCTAATAAGTTCTTAGACGTGCCTATCAACCAAGAATAGTTTCTAGACTATTAGCAAAAGGCTTTTGCTTACCTAAGATGTTTTAGGATTAAGTCGACAAACTGTGCTTAGTTCTTCAATGATTTTAGGATCTTGGAATCATTTTATTCACACCTGCCGGAACAATAAATTCGAATAAAGTGCCAATAACTTGTTTGAATTGCATGGTTGCTTTAATTTTCAAGTTATTATTCATGATAAATGTTTAGACTTTGCATGCTTCAATGTATGTTTTAATTATTGTTTATAATTAAATATCTTGCACTGCAGTAAATCCTTTTAGAAAGGTAACAGTAAATTTCCTCGATTGGTAGTGAATCCAAGAACGATTCACGGAAAAGAGAGAAAGTGAGCAATTTAAAATGTACGTTTCTTATATCGACTTTTATGGTTGTTTTCGAATATCAAAATCGAATGGCGAACCGATTGGTGCTTGTGGATTCAAAAATACGATGTAGTTTTGAGATCATAAAGCATTGAGTTTAAACGCTCAGCTTTACCAATGGTTAACAACCTAATATCTTTTTCCATTTAATTCTCGAATAAGTCTAGTCCCTAGACATTCGAATAGATCGATGCTTAGAGAACTTTAGAAGCTTCTGGTATGATCATCTAGTTGAAGCAAATATTCAACATAAATAAAATGGTAAGAACTTTGTTGGAATGACATTTGGACGTGTCTAAACAAAGTATAAAAGTCAACACTAAAGAATTTAATTCTTAAGGCTATTAGAAAGGGTACAAGAAATAGGAAAACAAGGAACAAGTGAAAAGGAATTTGCAATTCCATTTCTACCTATAAGTTTATGTTTAAAGAGAAGTGACCTAGCAATCAAACTTCCTTGGTATCATATACCGCTTGAGGTTCTTACTTCGGTAATAACTCAAACAATGGAAGCTAGGCTACACTAATGACCTACAAGTGGGAAATAAAGCATGGCAATGCTACATTAGTTGTAGGGTCATCTAGTTTGTTTTAAGTCCTTTCAAGGCTGGAACTTAATGGCTATTTTGTTCCATAATCAGCATACCTAAATTTCTGCTTCAAACACAGTAAGACTCGCATTCAGAAGAACAAAAACAATGCTTGTTTGTTTGTTTATTTGAAATGGTCATTTACGGGTTGAGTCAATATGCTTGATTAAAACAAACAACTCTTTAACAATAAAAACTTTACTAGGTTCAAATCAATCTCTTGATTTGAGTTCCACAAATCTTTGGCATTGTTACTTAGACCATATCAACAAGTTAACATTCACAAGCTCTATTTTAATGGACTTTTGAAAGTTGGTTGATTTCTAGATCAACTTAAGACAAGCTAGTCTTACTTGTTGAAAGTAACAAAAAATATGAACTATTGTTAGAACGCCTAGACAATAGAGTTCAAAGCTAAAGAACGATTTTATGACTTTATTATTTCACATGGATTTGAGTGAATATAGGTTTATTTACTCAAATGTGACATAAGTTTGAATCTGTTTGGCTAGTTCAAAGATTCAGAAGTATAAATCCCACTTGGAAAGAAATCATAAAGATCTAGGTTAGATCATGTTGATGATTACTTAAGTCAAGAATGATCATCAATGATTGTGTGTAGTAAAATTCACAATCTATTCCATAAGATATGGCATATCTAAGTTGGAATGATCGAAGTCAATTAGTACTTGATTCGATCAATGATGAATCATAAAGACTTTTCCTATAATTTCTAAAACAAAATGCTCAACTACCACCAAACTAAACCAAATTCGTCAAAGCTATTGAAAAGTAATTTCAGAATAACTTTTCATAAAATATATCTAGAGAGTTGCTAAACTCAGTGGGAGCTTAGTGTTTGTCATTCGACAAACAAAGGCCCAAGTATAGATATATGTTTCATTGTGATTTATTCAAATGAGACACAAGGGTATTGTTTCTACCACGAATTTTGAGAACATAATGTTTGTTTGCTCGAAATAATGTCCTTTTGGAGATTCGTTTCCAAAATGACAAGTGGGAGAAAATAGACCTCGAAAGTTTTCGAGGCGAACAACAAACATAAACGGACATTCCGGAGGCTTTTCGAAGTTCTTCAGAAAATTCGAACACTTATTCTTAAGGACTTTAGAAGTGGCTTTAAAGAATAGACATCTCTTAGAAGACTTTACAAGTGCTTCAAGGGGAACAGAATATTCAAAGGACTTTCAAGTGGCTATTGATATTCTATTGTTTGATGTTCTATACCCAAGTAGGCATAGAGTTCAAATCACTGAAACTATGAGATTCTTCTATTAGATAGTGAAGAAACATGGAGTTCAGGTCACTGAAACTATGCAATTCTTCTATTAGATAGTGAAGAAACCTACAACTTGCAGTCAAACTATTATCATGTAGATTAATGAGTTTGTGACCTGTAAGAAAGCTATGACGAAACCCAAATTCCCTAAAATGGTTAGAGGCCATATATAGACTCAAATGTTTTAATGGTTAGAGGCCATAAAACATACTCAATGTTTTCATGACAAAATTAAAATTTTGTTGATTTGCAAGAATAATTTCACACCTATTGGTTGCAAGTTTGTTTTAAGGATAAAAACCATCAAACATGAAATTGTGTTCACACACAAAGCTAGATTAGTTGCTAAAGGTTACAAGCAAATTCATGACATGTATTGTGTTGAAACCTCATGCATAATCGTAATGCTCAAGTCTATAAATCAAGCAATGATTGCATATTGGTACATATGGCAATTGGATGACAAAACATATTCCTCAATCAAATGTTGGAAGAAAACTATGTACATGGCATGTCATAGGATTTGTGGATCCAAATAATGCTTGAAATGAATGCCAGCTTAGGAAATCTAAGTACAGATTTAAGCAAGCAATTGGGAATTGGAATTGTATTTTAGTGAAGCTAATAAGTATTTTAGTTTCATAAAATATACATGATTCTTATAGATATATAAGAAGTTTAGTGGGAGTACGTAAAACTTAATTGGTCCTATGTATCACACACATATCTCTCTATTGTGAAATAACATTCAAATGCTAATGACTTAGATTTGAAATTATTCATCAATGATGGACCATGGCGAAACTTAGTACATATTGGGTTTTAAGATCTATTTACAAAGATCTTATAATATTGTTTTGGATTAAGTAATGGCATTTACTAAATCAAACACGAAATACTCCATTGGAGATATTCGACCCATATGAATAAATCTAAGTAAAGAATGTTTGAACTATGTATAAGCATTTACTAAGTTAAACATCAAAGGATCTAAGTGAGATTCTTAACCTATATTATATGTCAAAGAATTTAGCTGGATTCAGTATCTACTGAAATTGAATGAGCTAAAGTTACATGAATAGAATTCCATTGGGAATTATTCTGCAAAAGAATTTATCATGTATGATATAATATGAGGATCGCCAAAAACGTATCGTATGACTTTAGGCATGACGAACATATACCAATCTCTATTGATCTAAGTGAAGATCAACTAGATTGAGATCAAGAATACTTATGGTACTTGAAAAGGTACATAGGAATAGTTCTTGATTCAAGGAAATAAAGATATGCTAAATATTGATGCTACACGCATAAACACTGGCAAAGGATCAAACAAGATTCCCTTGGAGTTAACCATTGATAAGGACGAGCTATAGAGCATCGTGTTTTGAAATGGCAACATGGGTTGGAGACCATGAGTTGTTGCGTGGGAAATTAAAATATTAATTTCTATGTTCCAAAGATACAGCTGGAAAGTCTTCCACATATCTGTGAACTGCTTGGATAAGTAAATCCAAACAAAGCATCACTAGCAACCTAAACAGTTGAAGTAAAAGTGATTATTGCCTAAGAAGCAATAAAACAGGGTTGTTTAAAGTTCTTCACTGAACTTGGGTAGATCACCTATCTGCTGGCTTGATGGTGATCTACCCAAGTTGTTTATATTAATGAGTTCTTCATTGAACTTGGGAAGATCACATGTCTGTTGACTTAATGGTTCTTCATTGCAAAATGCGTAGTACCACTAATGTAGCAAGAAAGACTAGATCACAAAATAAACATACTCAAAAGATCTTATCATCATATCTCGAAGAACATTCGATAAAAAGGATATTAAGATTGGCAAAGCATGATAACTAAACCTATGCAACAAGTGAGAAGAAACACTCACGTTGTAGCACTGGAAATCAAGCATAGCTTTGAAATTCCATGAACTGTTTTAAAGATGGGTTTGAGGCCCATGGTTGTAAAACATTGGGGTTGAACATTTATCATATATGAAATGTATTTTCATATTCCATTTAATCTTGGTTTAGTATTAAATGATGAGTCCCTTCAATTTGACGAAATATTCAAGATAGACTGTCAGGACCAGTCCTGTGACTAAGAAATGTCTATCAAGTGAACTTGAATGTCAAAGGTTGAAAATGGTCTCTAGTCGGAGTTTTCTATAAAATTGGACGCATAGAAAACGTTAGACGATTAGAATGCAAGATGACTAGTAGTTCTGTTTCTTGAACTATGTGGACATGGCAATGTCATAATCATTTGCATAGATACTTACTTTGGGAAGACTAGTATCGGACAAGACCTATGAAACTTTACTGTAAGAGATGAAAATCTGTCATAAGTAAATTTCATTAAAATTATTAGACACTAAATCCTCAATACCTGAGTGATTTGAGATTACTTGTTTGAGAACTGGTTGCTTTGACGTTGACCAACCGTCGCACCGTAAAAGGAGGCTATAAAGGCAACGCTCAGGTAATCACCTATCAAACGAAGTCTAATCTCAAGATCGCAAGATTGGGATTGTCCTCCCATAAATCGGGATGAGATGCTTAAAAGTTGTACAAGGCCACTCGGAGAGCTAGAAACTGTGAAATGCATGGCCGTGCTCGGATGAATCATAGGCTATGATTATCTGTTTATTTGATCAGTTGAACTCTGAAACCGAGGAACACCTCTGGACATAATAAGGATGACAACTCTTACCTTATGTTCAAGAGCAAGCATCGAGCGACAAAGGAATTAGGAAATGCACACTTGTCCCTAAGGACAAGTGGGAGACTGAAGGAAATAATGCCCTTGGTCCAAGTATGCATTCAATGTTAAGTCTAATAAATGCGGTTCAGTATTAATTAACAAGTTAATAATTCAGTGAGATCAAGTGAGCTGAATGCCTAGCTAGAGGCCGCTTCAGTTCAAGTGGAATTAACATAGAATTCATATGCTTTACTAGATTGATGTAAAGGATATCCAAGCAAGTGTATATTTTGGCATGACACCTTTTAACTCAATTTTTAAGTTTGGAACTTAAGGCTCTTACTATGTTGGTTAGATTTTAAGTGAACTAAAATCCTTAATCATGCAACATAATCAAGCCACAATCTCATGCATAATTAAGACATATTTAAAGCAATAAATAACTTAAAGCATGCATAAGATAAATGTGATCTAGTATGGCCCGACTTCATCTTGAAGCTTTAACTTCAAAGTCCGTCTTGAAAATCTCCGTGGGAGGCACCATTTTCTTCAAATAGGATAAGCTATAATTAAAACTAATTACAACTATTTGATGGTACGCAGACCATATTTGAATTGAAAAACAACTTTGGTACTTTAGACCAATTACATTCAAATTAATGGTACGCAGACCATATTTTCTATCCTATTTGGGCCATACTAGTCACTTCATAACCTGCAAAACAGTACATATGCAATATATACCATTCACCCATTCATTATCATGAATGGCCCACATAGCTGGTTAGTAAAACACATTATGCATCACGTAAACATTTGCAGCAATTAATCAAGGGCACCAATAATCTACCAATTATTCAGTCCTTATTAATTCTAATCAAGTTGTTTTAACCTTAAGGATTCGTAGACCTAATCAAGAGTTTATGACTAAAAAGCGTTCCCACTTAAACCAATAAATTCATATGCTTTACTAATTTTAAACATAAAAATGTATTTCAAGTCTAACCGGAAACATACAAATTTAATTAAAATTTAAAGCCCATATAAATTTATAATTGAATCCAAAAATTTTAATTTGATTTCAGTCGTATTTAAATTAATTCATGATTTTAATTTTAGTAAAATAATTAGAATAAATAAAATTTATTATAATTACAATATTCAAAATTAAAATCCAAGAAAATAATTTAAATTATTAATTTTAAAATTAATTAAAATTACGTAAACTGAAAATTTCAAATTAAACATTCAAAACGATCTAATCGTAATGCAAACACCCTACGCATCGCACGCCCATGGGCCACACGCACACAGCCATCGCTGGCCATGTGCGCGCAGCCCATGCGCTCGTCGCATAGCTGCTGCATCTACCCATCGCAAGCCATCGCACAAGTTGGTGCTCGCTGCGCGCGCGCCAGCGCCCGATGCACGCGAGCCATCGCTCGCTGTGCGCGCTCGCCAGCGCTTGCTGCGCGCGCTCCAGCGCTCGATGCACGCGAGCCATCGCTCGCTGTGCGCGAGCCATCACTCGCTGTGCGCGAGCAATTGCTCGCTGCGCGCGATCGACGCTGGGCGCAGCGCTCGTGGCACGCGAGCTTGCGCTCGCTGCGCGCGAGGCTGCGCGCGCTTGCGCGAGGCAGTGCGCGTTGTGGCGCAGCTCGCTTGCTGCCCACACGCGACTGCCGTGCCTTGCCTTCGCCCATGCCCATTCGTCCATAGCTCGTGGCCCACGACACAAGGCAGGGCTGCTGCCTTGTGCTCGTGCACCATGCCCTTGCTCATTGCATTCGTGCCGCACGGGCGACGAGCTCCCTTGCTCGTCGTCGCATGCCCGCACTATACAACACCCCTTCAGGGTAACACGAAGCGTCCATTGCTTTGTGCGTGCAAGTTATATGAACGAATCGCATAAAAATTTAAAATTTATATTTAAAATTAATGACAAATTAATAAATTAATATTAATTTCATAATTTTAGGGCGAAAAATCGAAAATTTATTATTCAATTGATTTCCGATTATCATGGATTCAAGCCTAGGTCATAAAAATTTAAAATTTATCATAAATTTACAATTTTTATGGTGGTTTTTAATCATAGGTTTCTAATTAAATTATAATTAATTATGAAAATCAAATTAATTCTAAATTATTCTAATTTTCAACAAATTAATCATAATTACAAATTAGATTGCATAATTAACAAGGCTAGGCATTCAAACTTGTTAAACATATACAGTAGGTCAATCAAAAATTCAAGATTTATCAACAAGAATCGCAAATATTTAATTTAACATCTTAAATTTACGAAATTTTGCATTCGAAAAACTAAAACCTTCGAAAAGTCATAGTTAGGCTTCGAATTTGAGAATTCTGGGTTCGGCAGAAAAATACCTTTTTTGTCAAAATTTTAGAATGCCTTTTACATGCGGAATTGACACAAAAATCACTCGATTTGGATGAGTAACGAAGAAACTGCCGAAAAACTGCGTACGTATAATTAAATAAACGCAATTTGCAATTAATTAACAATTACGAAAATTAATCACCCCTTTTAATTCTTGCAAATTTGTAATATTTAACCATGTTCATGCAATTTAGATTATGAAAATAATAAGAGGCTCGTGATACCACTGTTAGGATATGATACATATGACAATTCATAAATCATGCGGAAACAACCATTAAGCCAGGAATACATATTATTTGCACATAATCATTTAGCATAGTTTAGATGCATACTCTTTGTTGCGTGACTTCCCTAGCTGCGCCCGAACCGAACAAGAACAAGTCTTTAGGACTCCAAGTGTCGTCCCTCCGTAGATAGTCCACAGCACGTCCGGATCCGCCTTAAGATTGACCAACTAGAATCGCCCCTAAGGTACTATAAATTTTTGGCACTTTTGAGCAAGATGTGTGACTGAATTTTTCTCTCAAAAACTCACTTTGAATACTTGAATAACTCGTTATAAATTGTGAACCCAGGCCACATATTTATAGGGGTATGGAAAGAGAATTGGAATCCTATTAGGATACGAATTAATTAAATTAGAATTATAATAAAACTCTTATTTAATTAATTTATCAAATAGAATTAGGAATTTAATCATTAAACGAATTCTGCACGTTTTAGGTTTCGTATGCGAACACAAACACTTACGCGAGCATGACCCGCATGCGTGCAGGCCATGCCCGCGCACAGCCCACACGGCCGCACGGCCCACGCGAGCTACAAGCCCACGCGAGCTGCAGCAATGCTCGCAGCCCACTGCTCGCAGCTGCGCGCGCTGCCACGGCCTGCTGGGCCTGGTCTTGCGCTGGGCCTGGCGTGGCCTTGGCGGTTCGTGTGGCGCGCTTGGCTTGCTGCGCGATGGCCTGGCTTCGTGTTGGGCCCTCGTCCGGCAGACCTCGTCCGATGCTTATTCGTACGATACGCTTCCGATTAAATTCCCGATTCCGGAATTTATTTCCGATACGAACAATATTTAATATTTTCGATTCCGGAATTAATTTCCGTTTCGAACAAATATTTAATATTTCCGTTTTCGGAATTATTTTCCGATTCCGATAATATTTCCGATTCTGACAATATTTCCGTTTCCGGCAATATTTCCGATTCCGGCAATATTTCCATTTCCGATAATATTTCCCGATACGTACCATGTTTCCGTTTCCGGCAACATCTACGACTTGGATAGTATTTATATTTCCGATACGATCCATATTTCCGTTTCCGGCAATATCATCGTTTCCGGAGTATTCATTTCTTGCCTATGACGATCTCAGCTCCCACTGAAACCAAGATCCGTCGATTCCGAATATCCATAGATGGAGTATTTAATGCCATTAAATACTTGATCCGTTTACGTACTATTTGTGTGACCCTACGGGTTCAGTCAAGAGTAAGCTTTGGATTAATATCATTAATTCCACTTGAACTGAAGCGGCCTCTAGCTAGGCATTCAGCTCACTTGATCTCACTGAATTATTAACTTGTTAATTAATACTGAACCGCATTTATTAGACTTAACATAGAATGCATACTTGGACCAAGGGCATTATTTCCTTCAAAAACAAACCAGATGACCCTACAACTAATGTAGCAATGCCATGCTTCATTTCCCACTTGTAGGTCATTAGTGTAGCCTAGCTTCCATTGTTTGAGTTATTACCGAAGTAAGAACCTCAAGCGGTATATGCTACCAAGGAAGTTTGATTGCTAGGTCACTTGTCTTTAAACATAAACTTATAGGTAGAAACGGAATCGTAAATTCCTTTCATTTGTTCCTTGTTTTCCTATTTCTTGTACCCTTTCTTACTGTTTTAAGAATTGACTTCTCTAGTGTTGACTTTTATACTTTGTTAGACATGTCCAATGTCACTCCGACAAAGTTCTTACCATTTAATTTATGTTGAATGTTTTTGTTTCAACTAGATGATCTTACCAAGAGCTTCTAAAGTTCTCTAAGCATCAATCTATTCGAATGTCTAGGGACTATACTCATTCGAGAATTAAATGGACAAAGACATTAAGTTGTTAACCATTGGTAAAGCTGAGTGTTAAACTCAATGCTTTATGATCTCAAAACTACATTGTATTTTGAATTAACAAGCACCAATCGGTTTGCCATTCGACTTTGATACTCGAAAGCAACCATAAAAGTCGCTAACAGAAACGTATCATTTCCGTGAATCGTTCTTGGATTCACTACCAATCGAGGAAATTTACTGTTACCCTTCTAAAAGGATTTACTGCAGTAAAAGATATTTAACAATAATTAAAACATACATTGAAGCATGCAAATTCTAAACATATCATGAGTAATAACTTGAAAATTAAAGCAATCATGCAATTTAAACAAGTTATTAGCATTTTATTCGAATTTATTGTTCCGGCAGGTGTGAATGAAATGAATCCAAGATCCTAAAATCATTGAAGAATTAAGCACATTATGTATTTAGACTCAATTCTAAAATATTTTAGGTAAGCAAATCCTTTTCTAATAGTCTAGAAACTACTCTTGGTTGATAGGTACGTCTAAGAACTTATTAGGTAAACCTATCTGTTTTGCCACGACATAAAAGAACTTCTTATTTATATCGTTGAGTTTCACCAAAACTAACATGTACTCACAATTATTTGTGTACCTTACCCCTTTAGGATCAATAAGTAACACCTCTCTATGGCGGAAAACTATTACTAAGATTGATGTAAAGGTTATCCAAGTAAGTGTTATTTTGGCATGACACCTTTTAACTCAATTTTCAAAGTTTGGAACTTAAGGCTCTTACTATGTTGGTTAGATTTTTAGTGAACTAAAATCCTTAATCATGCAACATAATCAAGCCAAAATCTCATGCATAATTAAGACATATTTAAAGCAATAAATAACTTAAACATGCATAAGATATAAATGTGATCTAGTATGGCCCGACTTCATCTTGAAGCTTCAACTTCAAACTCCGTCTTGAAAGTGGATTGGAAACTCTGTCTTGAATTTCACCATGGGAGGCGCCATTTTCTTCAAATAGGATAAGCTATAATTGAAACTAGTTACAACTATTTGATGGTACGCAGACCATATTTAAAATTAAAAATTTTGGTGCATTAGATCAATTTTACATTCAAATTAATGGTACGGAGACCATATTTTCTACCCTATTTTGGCCATACTAGTCACTTTCCATAACCTGCAAAATAGAACATTTACAATATACCATTCACCCATTCATTTATCAATGAATGGTCCACATAGCAAGTTAGTAGAACATATTATGCATCACATAAATATTTGCAACAATTAATCAAGGCTTCCAATAATCTACAAATTATTCAATCCTTATTAATTCAAATCGAGTTGTTTTAACCTTAAAGGAATGTAGACCGAATCAAGAGTTTAATGACTAAAAAGCTCCCAATAAAACCAAGAAATTTACATGCTTTACGAATTTTAAACATAAAATTGTATTTCCTAGTCCAACCGGAAACTTACAAATTTAATTAAAATTTAAAGCTCATATAAAATAATATTTTTAATTTTATTTTCAGTTGATTAAAATTAATTAATTTAAATTTTATCAAGGTTTTAATTTTAGTAAAATAATTAGTACAAATAAATTTATAATAATTAAATTATTCAAAATTAAATTCCGAGAAAAAATTAAATCGAAATTAAACTTAATTAAAATCGTTTTCAACCGAAAAATTAAAACGAACCAACGGGCCAAGACAATGCCATAGGCTTGTGCCCATGCCTCGTCGAGGCCTTGTAGTGGCAGCGCCCATGGGTCGCGTGCACGAGTGCGGCCCCCATGGCCTGCCACTTCGATGGTCGTTGCGCAAACATCGAGCAAGCCACGCATAGCACGCAGCAAGCCGAGCAAGCCACGCACTACGCGCAACAGACATCCCTCGCTGGGGCGAGGCATCGCTCGCTGATTGAGCCAGCGCTCGCTGGTGCGAACCAGCGCTCGCGGCCTCGGATGCTTGCTGCCTTCGTCTCGCCTTTTGCTCACGTGCACACAGCACACATCGCACAGGAGCGCAGCCCTCGCGCGCGTGTACCGTGCCTTGCTCGCTGCCTAGTACCGCATGGGAGACGAGCTCCCTTGCTCGTCGTCGCATGCCCGCACTATGCAACACCCCTTAAGGGTAACACTTAGCTTCCATTGCTTCGTGCGTGCAAGATTCGTGAACGTTTTTTATAAAAATCAAAACTTTTATAATTTAAATTTATTGACAAATTAATAGCTCATATTAATTTCATAAATTTAGGCGAAAAATCTAAAATTTATTATTTAAATTAATTTCCGATTATATTTATTTTCATGGATTCAAATCTAGGTCATAAAATTTTAAAACTTTTCAATTTTAACAAATTTTATGGTGGTTTTTAATCATGGGATCCTAATTAAATTGCTAATTAATTATGAAATTAAAACAAATTCTAAATTATTCGAATTTCAACAAATTAATTACAATTACAAATTAGGTTGTATAATTAACAAGATTAGGCTTTAAAATTGTTACACATATACAGTAGGTCAATCATAGATTCACGATTTACATACAAGATTCGCAAATATTTAATTTAACATCATAAAAATTATATATTTTGCGTTCGAAAAACTAAAACCTCCAAAAGTCATAGTTAGGCTTCGAATTTGGGAATTCTGGGTTCGGCGACAAATCTTTGATTCTTGTCAAAATTTTAAAACGTCGTTTACATGTGAAATTCACTATAAAATTATAAGATTCCGACCATTATTGACAAAACTGCCGAAAAATCCTGCGAACATATAATCAAGGAAAATTTGGTAATATTAATCCAACCTTTGACCGATTTTCTTTTATTAAGCCCACCTACGACATATTTTTTAATAATCCCACCTTTATTACCCAACAACTTTTATTGGGCCCAACAGGTCATAAAACTGTTGTAAGCGGCATTATTTCTCTACATGGCAGTACTCTCTCTCGATATATTCAGTCATCATCATCAATTCATCACCATCTCGTTGACTTTGTCACCGATTACCGGCCACTTAAGCCCAATAAAAGTCGTCGGGTAGTAAAGGTGGGATTATTAAAAAATATGTCGTAGGTGGGATTAATAAAAGAAAATCGGCCAAAGGTTGGATTAATATTACCAAATTTTCCTATAATCAAATAATCGCACGAATTTGTAATTAATTACATACACGAAATTAATCACCCCTTTAATTCATTGCAAATATATAAAATTTATCCATGTTAACTATAATTGATTATGGAATTAATTAGAGTCGTGATAATTAATATGGGCCATTCGTTTTAGCATACGAATGGGTGAATGCATAGAATGTATATTTTATGTAATGCAGGTACTCCAAGTGACTAGTATGACCATTTTAGGATAGTTAAATACGGTATGCGAACCGTTCTATCTTTGAATGTAAAGTTTTAAATATGGTCTGCGTACCATGGAAATTTTGATGTAATTTTATTATTTCAAGTATTTCTAGTTTAGAACTTTAAGTTAGCATTGAATGAAGATACAAGACGATGCCAAGCTAACAAGATGGTGAAGAAGATTGGATGCTTCAAGACAAGAGTTTTGGGCCATACTAGTTCACCAGTTTATTTATGCAATTCATATATATTATGCTTGAATGAATGTATTTTATGCATGAATAGGTTGTTTGTATGACTCGATTAGATTTAGTTCACTAAATAATCGAACCAACATAGAAACAACTAGGTCCAAAGTAATATTGAGTTCAAAAGTTGCCTTCCAAATCAAGCACTTACACAAATCTAAGGATCTAACGTAGTAGGTTTACGCCAAAGCGAGGTGCTATATTAGTTGACTTAGATGGTAAGGCGTCCCAAAGGAGCACGTTGATTGTGGTTTCAACTCAAACAACAATGGCATTATGTTGTGGCAATGGGATAAATTATGGTAATAATTTATTAACCAAGAGTAATTTGGATATTACTAGCAATAGGTTTTGCTTACCTAGAATCTTAAACTACTTGAGACATGCCAAAACTGCTTAAGGATTTAGGACTTTTAGGGTCTTGGAATCGTTTCATTCAGTTTGGACCATGTTTTGCTTTTGCATGAATGAAATGTTTAATAGCTTTGATGATTGCATGAATGCTTTTATTTCAAGTTATTAAAGTGTGATAAATGTTTTCTTTGCTAGTTCATTCTGTAGAATCGTAAATCTTCAACCTTATTGCGTTCGGACAATAGAACTGCGATATTTCCTCGATCGATTGGTAACTAATTTTGAGAGCGATTCTCAAAGAAAAGGAGAGTGAGAGCGTATCTTGAATGCTATTTTCTTATAGTGATCTTCATGGTTGTTTCCAAACTAAAATTTGAATGGTAGACCAATTGGACCTCATATATTCAGAATACTGGGTAGTTTTGGAATAATGAAGTATTGAGTTAAAGACTCATGTATAACCAATGGTTAACAACCAATTTTCTTTTGATTCGATAATGAACTAGACTCATTGGATGCGGTCATTCAACGTGAATAAAAGAAAGGGACTTTGTAAGCATAACAAAGTAAGAAGATCAAGCAAAGAGTAAAATCTTTAGGACTATAAGAAAACGTGCTAGAAGAATAGGAAAGGGGAACAAAAGAAATGAATTCAAGATTCAATTTCTGCCTAAAAGTTTGTGTTAAAGAGAAATGACTTAGCAAATAAACTCCTATGGTATTAGATTACCGCTTGAGGTTCTAACTCTTGTTAAGAACTCAAATTCCGGGAGCTAAGTCTGGTTATTGACCTACAAATGGAAAATGAAGCAAAGTTGTGCTACATTAATTGTAGGGTCATCATGTTTGTTTTAAAGTCTTTCTAAAGGCTGGAACTTAATGGTATTATGTTCCATTAATCATCATAATCAATTTCTGTTTGGACAACGGAAAGACTCACATTCAAAGTAAACAAAAACATTCGTTGAGTGTTTATTTGAATGAAATGGTCATTTAAGGGTTGAGTCATATGATTGATTAATAAACAAAAAAATCTCTTCACACTCAAACTTCAGAAGGTTCAAATCAAACATTTTGATTTGTGTTCCACATATCTTTGGCAATGTCATACGACCATATCAACAAGACAACATTCTAAGATTCCATGGCATGGATTTCTGAAAGTTGGTTAATTAAGACACGTGGGTCTTGCTTGTTGAACATGACATCGGAATGGACTATTGTTAGAAGAGTCTAGACAATTATGTTCATGGGCCAAAGATGGATTTTATGACTTACCTATTTCACAAGAATTTGAGAAAATATGGCTATATTTACTCAACGTGAAATATGTGAAATGCTTCAATGCGATTCACAAAAGGGTATAAAATCAACTTGGCAAGAATTTTGGAACATCTAGGCTGGGTCAAGGTGATGTTTGCATGATCCAATAAAGATTATCTAGATTGTTCATATGGCATTATAACAATCGAAGCTCCATAAGAATATGGTATTTCCAAATGGGGAAATCGGAATCTATTCGATTAACGATAATCACGACTATTTTCCTATATAGTTTCTAAATGATACTCTCAAGTGACTATCACACTAAACAAAGTTGTCAAAGCTAAGGATAAGATGTCATAAGGATTGAACTTCGGTTCAGTACATCTTTTCGGTACATATATATCTAGGGTTGTCAAACCCAGTGGGAGTTAGTGTTTACATCAAACAAACTCATGAATAGATATATATATATTTCTTTATGAGAGACTCATAGAAACAAAAGGTATTGATTCTACCACAAATCTGAGAACATATGGTTGTTGCTTAAGATAATGTCTTTTAGGAAACCATCATATTTCCAAAAAGGCAAGTGGGAGAAAAATGACCTCGAAGTGACCTCAAAAGAACTTCGAGTCAAGCAACAAACAAATGTAGGATACTTAGGAGTCTTTGGAAAAGCTCCGTATTTAGAAGCCTTTGGAAGAGCTTCAGGATGACTTTGGAAGTGCTTCAAGAGAATCCTAATACTCAAAGGACTTGAGTAATGTATTTATAGACACTAATGTTTGATGTTCAATACCTAGGTAAATCGTATAAGGAATAGAATTCAACCAAGATAGATACATAGATATCTTGAGGAATGAAAACTATGAAGACTTTGGAAAGTGCTTCAAGAACATACGACTTACAGGTTAGCTACGACGAATTAAAAATTACCAAGTATGGTTTGAGGCCATAAAAAACATAAGTATGGTTTGAGTCCATTTTATCCGAAGTATCTTCATCTTAAAGAATCAAATCTATGATTTGGTTGATTTGCATAAAGGGTTCACTCCCATTAGTTGCAAACATGTTTTTTAAACATAGAACGTTGATTTGCATAAAGGGTTCACTCCCATTGGTTGCAAACATGTTTTCAAAACATACAAAGATGATATTGTATACACATACAAAAGAAAAGCTAGATTGGTGGTTAAAGATTATAAACAACTTCACGGCGTTGATAATGTTGAAATCTTTTTCACCAAGTCGGAATGCTTGAACTATTTTGGATAAATCTAGCAATCATTGCATATGGCAATTTAAAAACGAAACACCTTCCTCAATTAGACTTGTAGAAAGGAATTGTGCACATCACACAATGTAAAAGTTTTGGATGCTAGATAAAAGAGCAAGCTTAAGAAATCTATTCGTAGATTAAAGCATGCAAGTAGGGAATTGGAACATATTTTTCAACAAGGCTATTGAGCAATCATGGCTCTATGAAAATATGGATCATCTTGTAGATGAGGAGTTTAGTGGGAGATAAGTCATGTTTATTGGTTCTATATATGAGATACAAATCTCTCTATTGAAAATGACATTCAAATTCTAAATGGTTAGATTTGAAAGTATTTGTCAATATTATAACCATGGCGAAACTTAGAACATACTGGGTTGAAGATCTATTGGATAGGATCTAAAGCGTTATTTGGATTCTGTAAAAGTAATAACTAAATCAAACACAATGGAGAGACTCAAAAGAGACTCTCAACCCGTATGAGTAAGTCTAAGTAATGAATGCTTTAACTGAAGTATAAAGCTAGGCTGTTAGCACTAAAGTTAAACATGAAGTGAAGGAAATAGTGCCCTTGGTCCAAGTATGCATACAATATTAAGTCTAATAAATGCGGTTCAGTATTAATTAACAAGTTAATAATTCAGTGAGATCAAGTGAGCTGAATGCCTGACTAGAGGCCGCTTCAGTTCAAGTGGAATTAATTATATTAATCCACAGCTTACTCTTGACTGAACCCGTAGGGTCACACAAATAGTACGTAAACGGATCAAGTATTTAATGGCATTAAATACTCCATCTATGGATATTCGGAATCGACGGATCTTGGTTTCAGTGGGAGCTGAGATCGTCACAGGCAAGAAATGAATACTCCGGAAACGATGATATTGCCGGAAACGGAAATATGGATCGTATCGGAAATATAAATATTATCCAAGTCGTAGATGTTGCCGGAAACGGAAACATGGTACGTATCGGAAAATATTATCGGAAATGGAAATATTGCCGGAATCGGAAATATTGCCCGAAACGGAAATATTGTCAGAATCGGAAATATTATCGGAATCGGAAAATAATTCCGGAAACGGAAATATTAAATATTTGTTCGAAACGGAAATTAATTCCGGAATCGGAAATATTAAATGTTGTTCGTATCGGAAATGAATTCCGGAATCGGGAATTTAATCGGAAGCGTATCGTACGAATTAGCATCGGACGAGGCCCGCTAGACGAAGGCCCAGCACGAAGCCAGGCCATCGCCCAGCGAGCCGCACGCAGCAACGCACGCCTCGACCAGGCCCAGCGCAAGGCCAGGCCCAGCCAAGGGCGCGCGCGCGCAGCAACGCACATGGGCTGTGCGCTTGTCGTGGGCCGCAAGGCCTGCGCGGGTGCACGGCTTGTACGATGCGTGTGCGGGAAATCCTAATCCTATTAGGATTCGTGCGAAGATTAAAATCCTAATCCTATTAGATTTGCTTTGTTATTTAGAGTCCTAATAAAGTTCTAATTAACAAATCCACATCCTAGTAGGATTACAATTCCTTTTCCATACCTCTATAAATAAGGGCCTAGGGTCATTATTTGTATATACGATTCAAGTATTCAAAGTGATTTTTGAGAGCAATAATTCAGTCATATAATTGCCTACATTAGCCGAAAATTCTAAGTACCTTAAGGGCGATTCTAGTTGGTCAAGCTTAAGGCGGATCCGGACGTGCTGTGGACTATCTACGGAGGGACGACATTTGGAGTCCTAAAGACTTGTTCTTGTTCGGTTCGGG